>NW_010357248.1:693736-695622 GCF_000414095.1 Morus notabilis
TTGCTGGGGGGGGGGGGGGGGGGGGGGGGGGGGTTTATGGCATCTGCTGTGGCTGATATGGTGGTATATACTGTGGTGGCCCCTCCTGACTGTATGACTGTATGAAGCGTCACTCTGTGCTTGTTGAGCCGGCGGCCGATTAGGACAATTCCTCCTAATATGGCCCACCTGCCCACAATGGTGACACTTGGGCCCGTATGGAGCACTTCTGTCACTTCCTGATGAACTACTGCCACCGTTAATCACTCCCCTACTAGGCTGTCCCTGGTTGCAGTTCCTTCTACCACTCCGCTGTGGCCCGCCGGAAGCAGATGGTTCGCTAGAAGCTGAAACTCATCCAGCTAGTTCTTTGCTTTGGTGATAGGCTATGCTATCCTGCTCCACCCTAGTAGCAGCAGCCACCAAATCCCAGAAATTTCAGATTCTCAAAGCCACCAATGGTCTCCTCACAGAGTTCTTGAGGCCCTTCTCAAACTTAAGACATCTAAGGCTTTCAGATTCCACCAAAGATGGCGCAAACCGGGATAGGTCATTAAACTTGGCCTCATACTCCCTTACAGACATGTCACTTTGCAGTAGAGACATGAATTCTAGGGCTTTTTCAACCCTATAACTCTGAGGGAAGTACTGCTCATTGAACAGTGTCTCAAACTGCTCCCAGGTCAGTCTCGCAACATTTATTCTTCTTTTGACCTGTTTCTACCAAGTATTTGCTAAGTCCTCCATCTTCTATATCGTAAATTTCACCCAATATTCATCTGGGACTCCCATAGTACTCAAGTGCTTAACTATGGAGTCAAACCAGAACTCTGCTTCCTGGGGTCCTCCATCACTATTAAACGAGGGGATAGGTGCACGTCTAAATTCCCGAAAGTAACCTTGCTTCCTATCCTTAACCGGCAGCTCGTTTTGAGCTCTAGTGGCCATGCCTTGAAAGGTAGCATACATGGCATCCAGAAATCCCCGATTCTGTTGTGCCGGTTGATTAGCCGGTCTACAGCGAGGCGTCATTTCCTTTAATTAAAATAAAACTAGATTGTTCAGTGGATTACAGATGTCACACATGTATGTACAATCTTGGGGTATCTTAACCTAGGGCTCTGATATCACTCTGTCATGCCCCCCCCCCCCCCCCCCAAAAAACTCGCCCCCCCCCCCCCCCCCCCAAAACGGGATGGGTGACGTGGAGCTCAATTAGGGGTTAATAAAGCAGATTCTCAAATTAGCCCCACTTAACTCTATTAAAATATAATATAAATTTCTAAGTCCCGAGCCTCTGACAACACACAGGGCTCTACTCACAGGATATATGGCATTGTACATACATGAACATGTAAATAATCAATTACAACCGACATCAACCACAATCTAGTATATCCAAATATTACATGAGTTTACAGAATTCTCAATTCCTTACGTTTATGTCAGAGGATGAACACTATCCTCTCTTGTTCCAACAACAGCACCACTCAGCTACTCCGTATCAAATATCCAGCTACTATGCACCACTCCTAGAATCTCCTAGGAGGGGTTTAATATTTATAAAAACATAAAACGTGAGCGACAGGCCCAGTAGGATATAGTTCGAAAAGACTGTATAAATAAATGATTACAATAATTATATTCTTCCGTTACATCAACGGGTCTTCGATTCTTGAGTTCCTTATTCTTTAGCTTCATTCTTTGTCTTCGGGTTGGATTTCACCTTCCTTGGGGTCCGAAACGTTTCTGGGTCCGTCGGCACGCATTACGAGGATTTCAGAAACCTTTGGGCTCATTCAGGATCAAATTTCGAATCTGGGAAGCCAGCCGCGCGCGCGTAAGATGCCCACGCGCGGACTGTCCGCGCTGGGGCACGCGCACGCACGGACTATCCGCACGCTGGG
>NW_010357248.1:695772-697194 GCF_000414095.1 Morus notabilis
GCAGGGGCGCGATGGACGCGCGCTGTGGCCGCGCGCTAGGGCGCGTTGGTCGCGCGCTGGAGCGCACCTTTTGGCCATTTTCTGGAATTTTCTAGGTAGTTTTTCCAGGCTTCTTTAAAGGCTTCAAACTTGATCTTCAAGGCCTACTTTTGATTCATAATCAAAACCCTAATTCTACCCAAAACCTAGAATTACAATAATTCTAATCCCGAATTAAATTACAATAATTTTATCAATGAATAAATATAACCGATCCATGGAACCATATAATTAACGACCAAATCCACCATCCATACATTTATCAACATGAATTAAAATAAACATCCATAAATGCAAGTGCCTACCCATCACATACATATATAATTAAATATCACATATTTAATATATCAATTTTGATTATCATATAATCGAAGCATAAAAAATTAATATTGTCTATAGACCGCTCTGATACCAATTGTTGGTTCCCGAATCGAATTCGGGTGCGGAAGTGTAGCGGGGAGGCGGATCGTATATAACAAAAATTTTCATAAAACTTTTGAGATACTCTATAGATTATATTAATTTATGCACGAATAAATTAATTGCATTAATTTACATCAAGAACTCAATCCCGGAAAAAATACCAAAAAGCCGACTCGGATGATATCTTGAGTTCTTTGACCACGAACAGTCCTTGCTCTAATCTTTGTGTTTAGAATACCAAAGTCTTCCACGTCAATTTCTAGATTCCACGTAGACGTGTGTGTGGTCACACGTGAGACAAAACAGGTTTCCGAAACACTCGAATTTCCATAAACACCAACGCATGCACGATGTGGAATTTTTGGAGAAAAAATATTTGCTCTCTTTTTCCTAATGAGTAAATTCGGCCACAAAATTCTTTTGGGCTGAATAATGTTTCAAAAATTGTGTCCTCAATTTTCTATCATTCTCATATTTAAAGAGTAGAAGTCAAACTTCAAAACAGAATCAAATCCCTATCTCCAATTTTTGAATTTTGAACAGAAAATCCCTTCCCCTTATCTCCAAGGTGGTCGGCCATATCACTAGGGTTTTTCCCTGTGTGTGGCGCCAATAGCAGATAGGGAAGGAAGAGATTTTATCCTTTATCCAGTAGTCAAATTTTAATTCAGATTCAAATTCGAATTTAAGTCAAACTTAAATTAATTTGAATTCTAAATTGAATAACTTATCAAATAAGTTTGAATGGATAAATCTAGATATGTTCAAATTCAAATTTAAATAATCACATTATTTAAATAATAATTAATTCTCAATTAATTATTTTTCGAGTATTTAATTTTAGAATTTCGTAATTCCAAAATTCCCATTTTGCCCTTTGTGTCTGGTAGAATTACAAGGACGACGCGGGGACATATGGACCTATAATCCCGAGCTCCAATAAAATTAATAATTAATTAA
>NW_010357248.1:699781-700904 GCF_000414095.1 Morus notabilis
CTGTGGTCTTTTCTTTGAGTGGTTTGACAACTCTTGTCGGTTGTGGTCCGATCTCATCAGAAAGTAACTCTTCCAATACTATTTTACTTCTGGGCTTAAAATCTATCATATAGTCATGCTCCAGAAAAGTGGCATTTGTCGATACAAACACCTTTTGATCTGCTTGACTATAAAACAGTCCTCCTCTTGTCCCTTGCAGGTATCCCACGAAGATGCATACTTCTGACCTTGGTTCCAACTTCCCAGTCTTTTGCCTCAGCACGTGTGCTGGACTCCCCCATATGCGAATGTGTCTCAAACTAGGTTTTTGACCATTCCACAACTCTAGGGGTGTCTTAGGTACAGACTTAGATGAAACTAGATTTAGAATATACATAGCAGTTTTCAAGGCATAACCCCAAAATGAAGTAGGCAGTGAAGAATAACTCAACATTGATCTTATCATGCCGAGCAAAGTCTGATTTCTCCTTTCGGCTACACCATTCTGCTGTGGTGTACCGGGTGCAGTCAATTGGGATACCACACCTTCTTCAATCAAGAAATCCCAAAACTCTTGGTCTAGGTATTCTCCCCCTCGATCTGATCGAAGTGTCTTGATTGGTTTACCTAATTGTTTTTCAACTTCTGCTCGGAATTCTCTAAACTTTCCAAAAGTTTCAAATTTCCGTTGCATTAGGTAAACATAACCATATCTCGAATAGTCATCAATAAAGGTGACATAATATTCGTAACCTCCTCTACCTTGGACATTTAACGGTCCACATACATCTGAATGTATCAGCTGAAGGGGTTCTGTAGCTCTTACTCCTTTTGTTGTAAAAGGTCTCTTGGTCATTTTACCTTCCAAATAAGATTCACAGACTGGAAGCTCGCCAACTGTTAGCTTGCGTAAAGGACCATCCTTTACCAGTCTTTTAATCCTATTTAGGTTAATATGACCAAGTCTAAGATGCCACAGATATGTGTTATTTTCGTGAGAAATCTTTTGCTTTTTATTCTTAGGTTCGGCAATTCTGAACATTTCAGTATTAAGCAGTGAGTTAGGTATTGGCTTTATACAATATAAACCATCATCCAGACGTCCAGAACAAATATTTAAACCATTTCGAGAAATATGAACAAA
>NW_010357248.1:701105-701624 GCF_000414095.1 Morus notabilis
TCTTTCAATCCTATTTAGGTTAATATGACCAAGTCTAAGATGCCACAGATATGTGTTATTTTCGTGAGAAATCTTTTGCTTTTTATTCTTAGGTTCGGCAATTCTGAACATTTTAGTATTAAGCAATGAGTTAGGTATTGGTTTTATACAATACAAACCATCATCCAGACGTCTAGAACAAATATTTAAACCATTTCGAGAAATATGAACAAATTCATTATCAAAATAAACTTTAAATAATTGTTCAAATAACTTAGCCACAGAAATCAAATTTCTACGAATGTCTAGAATAAAATAAACATTGTTCAAAACTAAAAATTTATTTTCCCTAAAACGAAGTCTAACTACACTTTCCCTTGGGTTTCTGGATGGGGCCTTTTGCCTTCTTAGGTCTCTTGTTCTTTCCTTTCTTCGCTTTCCCTTGGTTCTAGTTCTTTCTTTTAATTTTACCAGAACTTCCTGCAACTACAACATTTGCTTCTCCTCCCCTTCGCTTGTTGGTGGATTCGAAGTTTTGCA
>NW_010357248.1:701682-703514 GCF_000414095.1 Morus notabilis
AAGTCAGGGGATAGGCTTTCCAAGATGATGCCAACTTGGGTGGCTTCATCGATTCTGGCACCATTGAGCTCCGCATCGTGGAGGTGATCAATCATGTTTAAAACATGTGCCTTGACTGAAGAACCTTTCTTCATTTTGTCATTCATGAAAGCCCTAACAAGTATCCAAACGGCCTTCTCAGAGGGAGCGCCGAACATGGCTTCTAGAGACTCCATTATCTCATAAGCAGTCTCCATCTCCTCATGCTTCTTGTGAAGCACATCGCTCATACTGGCCAGCATAAAGCACTTTGCTTTGTTGTTGGCCTTGATCCAGCGATCATAAGGCTCCCTTGCGGTTTTGGTTGCATTAGCCGCGAGTTCAGGAGGACATTCCTCCACTATGACAAATTTGTAGTCTTCGCAGACTAACAGTATGTTCATGTTACTTTTCCACTTAGCATAGTTATCACTGTCTAATTTTTTAGTCGCTAGTAGTGTGATAATGGGATTCGACATATTGCTAGAAATAAATAGAATATTCATCTAATCAATTTATGTGCATGAATATCAAGGCATATTAATTTAGGCACAATTAAATATGATGCATGATGCACATGAAAAATACATAAATCATGTTTTAATTTTGGGTGCCAACGATAATCCAATTTACCACGAATATAGTGCCGCCGTAGGGTAGGTCAAACTATTACAAATTGAACCGAGACCTTCTCAATTGATGAATATAACCAAAAAATCTTATTTTTTCATATTTATCAACTACCGTTATTTTTGCTCAAAAATATAATCAACAAATTGATTCCATTTTCATGAGTGTAACCCATCATTTCAGATTCTACAGACTTAACTCCAGAGTGCCGCCGTAGGGTAGGTCAAACCGGAAATACATCCTTGAATCCTATCACTAGGAAGTCAACCTTGTTACTGATCCGAAAGAACACTTTCCGTAGGGAGTGCAGAATCGGTGCCGCCGCGAAGCCCCTTTCGAATCTCACGGTGTTGAACTAATGATGGAGACCAGTGGGTCGCATTGTCATACAACCCTCTCCCACTCATTATTTTGTAAATATATATTTTGTTTGAAAAAACATCTCATGATTTTCAAATCAAAAAATAAACCATTCATTTTTCGGATATGTGAAATTCCAAAATTTAACTCTTAAATTCAATTTCACATGTTACATTATTTTGCAAATCAATTTTGCAACTTAAATCAATTTAATCATATTAAATCGATTTTAGCGCAAGGTTCTTCTTTTATTTTATTTCTCTAAAACCCTTTTATAATAAATAAAATAAATAATAACTTATGCGCGTATATGCATCGCATGTTATAAAACATATGAGTATGCACATTATATCTATATGGCATGTTATATGCATGGACATATAATATATAATTATCAACATAAAATATAAATATATGCAATCAACTATTGAGATGGATTTGACCGGATCCCATGGAAAAATAAATTCCAACTCAATCGAATCGAATAAATAAATAATTAAAATAATTATATTCTTCCGTTACATCAACAGGTCTTCGATTCTTGAGTTCTTTATTCTTCGACTTCATTCTTTGTCTTCGGGTTGGATTTCACATTCCTTGGGGTCCGAAACTTTTTCGGGTCTGTCAGCACGCATTACGAGGGTTTCAGAAACCTTCGGGCTCATTCGGGATCAAATTCCGAATCTTGGGCCGCCAGCCGCGCGCGCGCGCAAGATGCCCGCGCACTGTGCGTGGGCGCGCAGACTATCCGCGCTGGGGTGCACTGGGCGCGCAGGGGCGCGCTGGGGAGCGCACTTGGGCGCGCGCTTTGGGCGAATTCCGGA
>NW_010357248.1:703529-718890 GCF_000414095.1 Morus notabilis
GGCGCGTAGACTATCCGCGCTGGGGTGCGCCCTGCCCGCGCGCTGGAGCGCGTTGGTGTCGTGCGCTCAGCCGCGCGTAAGGGCGTGATGGGCGCACGCTGTGGCCGCGCGCTGGGGCGCATTGGTCGCGCGCTGGAGCGCGCCTTTTGGCCGTTTTCTGGGTAGTTTTTCTAGGCTTCTTTAAAGGCTTCAAACTTGATCTTCAAGGCCTCCTTTTGATTCATAATCAAAACCCTAATTCTACCTAAAACCTAGAATTACAATAATTCTAATCCTGAATTAAATTACAATAATTTTATCAATGACGCGCGCTGGGGCGCATTGGTCGCGCGCTGGAGCGCGCCTTTTGGCCGTTTTCTGGGTAGTTTTTCTAGGCTTCTTTAAAGGCTTCAAACTTGATCTTCAAGGCCTCCTTTTGATTCATAATCAAAACCCTAATTCTACCTAAAACCTAGAATTACAATAATTCTAATCCTGAATTAAATTACAATAATTTTATCAATGAATAAATATAACCGATCCATGGAACCATATAATTAACGACCAAATCCACCATCCATACATTCATCAACATGAATTAAAATAAACATCCATAAATGCAAGTGCCTACCCATCACATACATACATAATTAAATATCACATATTTAATATATTAATTCTGATTATCAAATAATTGAAGCATAAATTAATATCGTCTATAGACCGCTCTAATACCAATTGTTGGTTCCCAAATTGAATTCGGGTGCGGAAGTGTGGCGGGGAGGCGGATCATGTATAACAAAAATTTTCATAAAACTTTTGAGATACTCTATAGATTATATTAATTTATGCACGAATAAATTAATCGCATTAATTTACATCAAGAACTCAATCCTGAAAAAAATACCTGGAAGCCGACTCGGATGATATCTTGAGTTCTTTGACTACGAAAAGTCCTTGCTCCAATCTTTGTGTTTAGAATACCAAAGTCTTCCATGTCAATTCCTAGATTCCACGTAAACGTGTGTGTGGGCACACGTGAGACATAACAGGTTTCTAAAACACTCGAACTTCCACAAACACCAACGCATGCACGATGTGGAATTTTTAGAGAAAAAATATTTGCTCTCTTTTTCCTAATGAGTAAATTCGGCCACAACCTTTTTTTGGGCTGAATAATGTTTCAAAAATTGTGTCCTCAATTTTCTATCATTCTCATATTTAAAGAGTAGAAGTCAAACTTCAAAATAAAATCAAATCTCTATCTCCAATTTTTGACTTTTGAATAGAAAATCCCTTCCCCTTATCTCCAAGGTGGCCGGCCATATCACTAGGGTTTTTCCCTGTATGTGGCGCCAATAGCATATAGGGAAGGAAGAAATTTTATCCTTTATCCAGTAGTCTAATTTTAATTCAGATTCAAATTCGAATTTAAGTCAAACTTAAATTAATTTGAATTCTAAATTGAACAACTTATCAAACAAGTTTGAATGGATAAATCTAGATATGTTCAAATTCAAATTTAAATAATCACATTATTTAAATAATAATTAATTCTCAATTAATTATTTTTTGAGTATTTAATTTTAGAATTCCGTAATTCTAAAATTCCCATTTTGCCCTTTGTGTCTGGTAGAATTACAAGGACGACGCGGGGACTTATGGACCTATAATCCCGAGCTCCAATAAAATTAATAATTAATTAAACACTTTAATTAATTAACTAATTCTATTAATTCCAATAGTTACTCCACTATAAACTTGGAATTGAACTCTCGAAATTATAGACATTAACTACTTCTAAACTGCGAAGTGTCCATTTGATATAGTCATTACATATAGATCAATCCTCCATCAATAATTCATAATTATAGTCAAGTAGAATCCGTTAACCTCTCTAATTATATATGTATTCTTGAGTACTATTGATTCTCTAATGGATAGTGATTCATAAAACACATTCATGAACCAGAGCGCTCTTACTAATCCAAGTACTGAATCAACACTCAAGAGAATTATTTATCTACTTCTTTCTCAAGAAGGAATGGATTCCATCTCGTACAATAATATTCCCAGCTACCTATTTCATTATGTCTCTAAAATACAAGGAATAGGATTCAGGGTCTCGGAATCCGTACCGAGTAAATCAAAAGACATAAATCCATAAATAGGAGTTTGTTAAAAACTCAGGATTAAGATCATCCTATATATGACCATCGGTAAACTCAATTAGAATTTCTATGCTTAACGGAAATTATTAGAAATTCATATTGTGTCTGTGTCCTTATTCCACATAATCTTATTATGCGAAATACACTCATTCAATATCTCGCCATATTAACAGTGCGAATAACACCATTCCATTCTAAATGGGAATGACATGTATTAATAATGTTTTAATTAAAGATTCCAAACTTTAATTAAATTCATCATGAATAATGTTTTTTATTATTATCCTTAAACATTATCCTCTCATATATAACACTTATATACTATGTTTATGGTAACATAAACAATCACGGAATTTTCATTTGATATTCATAAAATATTCATAAATATATGCACATAAAATGATGAATAAACTCTTTTATTAATTAAATAATAAATATCCTATTACATCTCATGCTTCTAGGACACTATTCCCAACAGTTTAGGTTTATGTACAGCCTTAGAACTGAACGAAATCTTTCTTTGTTCAATTCTTTGGACTCAAAAACGGAGTTATCGGCTGATGCATGTTAGATTCATCATTTGCTGATCTGGAAGATAGATGGAGAGGATTAAGTTTGGAGGTGGGTTCAGTCCAATATTAGAGTTACAATGATAACTATGAGAACATATACTGATCAAATAAGGCGACTCGTGTATGACACTGAAGAAGTACATTACACAAGTTTGAGTTCCGTGGCGGAAAAAACTAGAGGTGTCAAATGGTCCGGACCGTCCAAGTGCATTACGCAAGTGACATGATCTTAGATTAGGAGTCCGAGTTCCATGGCCGAAAAAACTAGAGGTGTCAAATGGGCCAGGCCGTCCTTATACAGTCCAGCCCAGCCCGTTACAATGTCGGATTCGGCATGGCCCGGTACGGTACTGTTACGGGTCGTGCCGGCCCGGCACGTTTGATGGGCTAGGGCTGGGCCGCGGCTTCTCAGCCCGCGGCCCCAGCCCATGAAGACCCGCGGCCCGGCCTAAGCCCAGTTCAGCCTAAGCCCATATTCAGTCCTTGTTCGGCCCGGCCCAGGCCTGCGAAATGGCCCACCAAAAAGCCCTCCAACCTGTGTGGACTGTGACCATTGGGCCCGCAAAGGGCCCAACGATCACAATCTGAGAAAAGCCCACAAAATCTCTTATAAATACCCCTTAATCCCACCCTAAATCTCACATAAAAATTCACTCTCAACTTCTCATCTCACTCTCATTCTATCTCTCATCTTGTCTCTTGAATTTTGATTTTAAGCTTTTCTCTCGTGATCACTAATTTTCTTGCTCTTTCATTTACAAAGTTTAAGTTCAATCAATTTTTAGAAAATGATTGCATCAAACTTCCATGATTTCACTGCTCTCCTTGAGCTTGGTGATGAACCATTTCTCAAGGATGAAATGATGGCTCACAACCCCACCCCCACTGAACCAGAAAATGGTCTGGTTGATAATGTTTCAGTACACAACGAGGAAGTTGGAGAACGCAGCAGGGGAAAAATACCATAAACTTCTCCTGCATGGCAACATTTCACCGAGGAGCCCCGACTAAATCCAAAAATAGGTGAAATAAAAATTCATGCGGTATGTAAGTATTGTAAAAAGTACTTTTCTAATAAAAAAAAGTGGGGGTACTGGTCATCTGGATATACATTAGAAAGTATGTCTACCGTTGCACCAAGGTGGGAGTGTGGACACCTGCCAATAAACACTATTACTCACATCACAAGGGTTGCAAAATTTACATACGATGCACAACGTGCTCGTGAGGCACTAGCTAAGTAGAAACACAACTCGTTCTGATTGCATGAAAGTGTCTTATGCAATGAGACAATCTCTAGTTGATAATTTTAGGTCTTTTAATGCTATTGTATCTTGTACTTCTGATCTATGGGAGGGGTGCAATAAAACTGGATATTTATGCATCACAGCGCATTATGTTGACGATAAATGGGCTTTACAAAAGTGAATAATAGGTTTTCGTTTATGTCCATATCCTCATAACGCAAATGCTATTTTTGGAACAATAATGGAAATATTTGGGTTTTATGAGATAGAAGATAAAGTTTTAAATATTACTTTTGAGAATGTGTCACCTAACAAGGTTGTAATTAACATGTTCAAACGTAGTTTGAAACCAGCATTTTGAGGGGAAATTTCTCATTAACGGTGTGCGTGTCACATAATCAATTTAGTAGTTTAGGCAGGAATTGAACATATTTTAACTAATCTAACAAATATTAGAGAATCTTCATCCTTCATATCTAGTTCTGGAGCTCGGCTCTAAGAATTCAAACAATATTGCAGGAATAGTCAAATGCGCCTAAGAAGGTTCCCAACTGATGTGAGACATAGGTAGAACTCCGCCTATTTAATGTTGAAGGCTGCACTCCCTTATCAACAGCTTATCACAACGTATGTAAACAGTAAGAACGATCAACTTTTAATTTTCGATACAGATTGGCAGATTAGTGAGTATTTTTTTAAATTTCTAGAATTTTTCTACAATGCTACTGAATTACTTTCCGGAGTTTATTATCCTACTGCACATTTAGCTTTACATCAACTATTTAATATTTCAAAAATATTTTTTTATTATAGGGATACTGAACTTTTTAGAAACATAGTTAAGCTAATGGAAACTAAATTTAAAAGTTATTGGTCAGGTTGTCCTATGTTATATGCATTAGCAACCATTTTAGATCCTAGGTACGAAGTAGATGAGACTGAATCTTTGATGACTGTTATAGCAGAAAATTTAGGTATTGATATGCTACTAACTATTACTAATGCTAGGAGAATGTTTATAAAAGTTATTTGGTTTGTATGAAGCAAAATACAACACAAGTCAAAAAGAACAGGGAACTTCGACGTCAACTAGCAGTTCGGGGCCTAAAGGCTTGTCGTGGAGTTTCTTGAAGAAGAAAGAGAAAATGGCAGGATCGTCATCAAGACAAGCGTCTACCAAATTGGTAAAATATTTTGAAGTAAATTTTTTAATTGATGACGACAAACTGAACATCTTACAGTGGTGGAAGAGCAACACCGATCATTTTTCAACACTATCCGTAATGGCTCGTGACATTCTGACAACTCTAGTGTCAGTGGTAGCATCAAAGCAAGCATTTAGTGCAAGCAATTGAATTCTTGACGAGAAGAGAAGCAGAATGCATCCAGATATCTTGGAGGGGCTAATGTGCGTTAAATATTGGGAAGATGTACAAAGACGAAAACAACAATATACGGATGATTTAATAAAATACTATTTTTCTAACTTAGAAATAACAAAATCTTCTGGAAGCATTTAGGTTTTGTAATTTACTTATCCTAGAATACTGCACTCTTTTTTCCTTCGCTAAGGTTTTGTCCTGATCTCTCAACGGGTTTTACTTGACAAGGTTCTTAATGAGGTAGTCATTTATGTGTACTTATTCATATTATCTCAATTCAATAAAATCACATCTTTTGGGGGCATATGATATGTTTTCTTTCTTTTTATTAAATATTGCAAAACAAATTACAAGGGCCAAGGCCGGCCCGTGAAAGGCATGGGCCCTAGCACGGCCCTGGTGCTTATGGACTAAGGCCGCGGGCCAGTTCCGGGCCTGAGAGTTTCTCCTCAAGCCCGGCCCTGGCGCTTATGGACTAGGGCCACGGGCTAGTTCCAGGCCTGAGAGTTTCTCCTCAGGCCCGGCCCTGGCACGGCCTTACACAGTGCAGGGCCATGCCAGGCACGACCCAGGCCCACCACAGGCCTAGGGTTAGACGTGTCGTGTCGGCCCGGCATGACATGTTTGACACTTCTAGAAAAAAGTACAGAAGTAACCTTTTTTAGAAAAATTATAGTAAATAACGGATTTTTAAAACTAAATTAAATAAATAGTATATTTTATAATTATTTAAAATAATTAACAGTTTTTGTGGTAAATGATTCATTTACAATTGATAAAAAATAACTTACGTGGTAAAAAATCTCAAACATCTTTTTTTACGTGGAAAAAATTCTTTTTACTAGTCGCAAAAGAAAATTTACTTAAAAAAATATTTTTACTAACCGTAAATGAACTATTTACGCGGTAAATGATTCATTTACCATAAAAATTGTTATTTATTTCAAATAGTTAAAATATGCTATTTACTTAATTTAGTTTCAAAATTATGTTGTTTATTGCATTTTTCCTTGTTTTTTTTTAAGTGAAAATGTGTTCTCAGAACTCGGAAAACGTGGAAGTTATTGTTTTGGGATTAATTTCATAAATTTCCTCCAAACTATGTATTCTTTTTCAAAATGTCTATGATGTTTCAAAACCATTCACCCTTGATATATAGAAAACAAATCAAAACACTCACTCTATCCATTTTCGTTCATAAACTTAACAAATTTTGTTGACACGACATGTAATGAAAATATTAAATTCTAATTAAACTTATCAAAATGATTTAAGTATTAAAAAAATTAAATGAAAAAAGAAATTTAAAAACCCCCTTTAAAAAGGGGTTAATTATTAAAAAAAAATAGTCTTCAGCATCTAAAGAATAATAAAAAAAATCTTCTGAAATTAGTTTTTAAGTGATTCATAGGGAAACCAAAAAACACCTCAAGACCGTGCGCTTCTTCTCCACCACCTTCTAAATTTTTTAACCAAACTTTGCCCTCACAAAGCTCTAATAGTACTAAATCTGTATCACTCCCAATCTCTTCTGTTAGGAATGCTGTCTTAAAAATATGAGATGTAATAAGATATTTATTATTTATTTAATAAAAGAGATCATTCATTATTTTATGTGCATATACTATTGAATATTTTATGAATATCATTGAAAATTCTATGATTATTTATGTGACCATAAATATTGTATATAAGAGTTATATACGAGAGGATAATATTTAAAGATAATAATCGAAACGTGTTTGTAATGAATTTAATTGAAGTTTCAAAATATTTAATTAAAATATTACTTACTAATACATGTCATTCTCATTAGCAATGGAACAATGTTATCCGCACTGTTAACATGGGGAGATATTTGATGAGTTTATTACGTATAATGAGATTACGTGGAATCGAGACACAGACACAATTTGAATTTCTAACAATTTCCGTTAAGTATAGAAATTCGAATTGAGTCTACCGATGGTCATATATAGAATGATTTTAATCATGAGTTATTAGCATACTTCTATTTATGAATTTGTGCCTTTTGATTTACTCGGTACGGATTTTGAGATGTTGAATCACATTTCTTATATCTTAGAGACATGGTGAAGCAGATGAATAATTCTCTTGAGGGTTGATTTGATACTTTAATTAGTAGGAGCTCTTATTCATGAATTTGTTTTATGAATCATTATCAATTAGAGAATCAATGGTACTCAAAGATAAAGATGTAATTAGAGAGGTTAACGAATTTCACCTAGCTCTAATTATGAATTATGTATGGAGGATTGATCTATATCTAACGACTATATCAAATGGACACTTTATAGTTTGGAAGTAAATTACATCTATAATTACGAGAGTACAATTTCAAGTTTATAGTGGAGTAACTTTGGAATTAATGGAATTAATTAATTAATTATTAATTTTATAGGACCTCAGAATTATAGGTTCACGAGTCCCCGCCTCGTCCTTATAATTCTACAAGACACTAAGGACAAAATGGAAATTTTAAAATTATGAAATTCTAAATAAAACACTCAAAATTAATTAATTAAGAATTAATTAAATATTAAACAATGTAATTATTTAATTTGAATTTTAGAACACACATGTGGAAGGGTCCATGTGATGTACACACCCAGCACTGTATGAATCTCTTTGGGATTCAATTGTTTGCTTTTTAAGTTATCCAATTGACTTATTTGATAAGTTATCTAATTAGAATTCAAATTAACTAGAATTTGAATTTGAGTCAAAATTAGATTACAGGATAAGGGAATTTTTTTTTTCTTCCCCTATATGTAGGGGACGCCAACCATAGGGGATAATAACCCTGTAGTGGCCGGTCATATTAGGATAAGAGAGAGAGGATTTTGTTTCTAAAATAACTTAAAAGTGGGAGATAATTATAAAGTTTTATCTTAGAAATAAAGATTATCTTTCCTTTGGAAGTCTAATAGCTACTCCATAAATAGGAGATTACAGGAAATTGGAGAACGTAATTTTACTCACCCTTACCTATAGTGGTTTGTTTTATAGTGTGACAAAGGAGAAGAAAAGTTCTTCATCTTAGTTCCACATCGTGCATGTGTTGGTGTTCGTGAAAGACTTGAGTGTTTTGAGTGCTAATTCTATTTTGTTTCAAGTGTACCCTCACACACGTCTTCATAGATCCAAGAAATTGACGAGGAAGATTTGGGTGTTCTAAACTAGCTTGGAGTGAGGAACGTTCGAGGTCAAAGAATTTAAGTTATCGTCCTAATCGGTTGCTAGGTAAATAAATTAATTTGATTAATTTATTCGTGCATAATTAATGTAATCTATAAAGTATTTCAAAGTTTTATAAAAATGTTATACACAATCTGTTAAACACATGCTTCCGCATCCGAAATTGTTTCAGAAACCAACAATTGGGACTTTGTTATGTAGGTTTCATGTGATGTTTTTCTTTTGCATGTATTTAAACTTTGTTCTTGCTGGAACTTTTTATTACCTAAATCTAGGTTTGGACTTTGGTGTTGGAACTTTATTATTTATGTTTGGGACTTTGGTGTGAGTCTTATGAACTATATTTTCTAGTAGAATTGTGGTATTTTGGGATTAAACTTGTTTGCCTATGGTATGACTCATGTTTTATTATTTTGGTATTGAACTTGTGGTCTTATGATGTTTTCTTAT
This sequence comes from Morus notabilis, assembly GCF_000414095.1. NCBI lineage: Eukaryota > Viridiplantae > Streptophyta > Magnoliopsida > Rosales > Moraceae > Morus > Morus notabilis. The sequence goes on from NW_010357248.1 coordinate 712,550, forward strand.
GAATTATGAGCTATGGTACTTTGTTAATTGTTATTATTTTGGAAGGATTTTATTAATGAATGATATATGTAACAGGTTATAAACTTTAAGATCTTTATAAAATGTATTGAAATCTACAATTTTGTGTCAACTTCGGTTCAACAGTTTCGTTTTGTATCTCAAGTTCGCGGGTCAATTTCGTGTGACGTGTCACTTTCGGTTCGTGTCGTGTTAACCCGCAACCTTACCGTGTCGTGTTCATGTCTCGGTTCTCAATTTTTTTTCGTGTCACGGGTCATGTACAGGTTGCATAAAAAAACTAACACGGTACAAACACGACACGAACATAACACGCGACACAAATTGCCACCCCTACTCGTTAGGACTGGAGAGCTCATCAAGAGAGAAAAGAGATAAAGTCGACTATCAAAAAAGAGATAATTTTTTTAATTTCAAATTTATTTACTTTATTAAAAAATATATTGGTTTATATTTAATTAATAAGGATAATTTGGACACTTTATATCCTAAAAATTGGTCCAAAGATACTAAAAAAAACATTTTCTCAAACCTCAAGATACTAACTTGATATTATCAAAAATCCAGGATACTAAACACATATTTCTATATAACACAGGTACTAAAAGTATAGCCTTGTTAATATATGTAAAACATACAAATACAATTATACAATCTAGTTTTTTCTTTTCTTTTCCATAATCAACTACAAGCCTTATGTATGTATAAAATATACAAAGGAATAAATCTATGAATAGTCTTTATAGTTAATTTTGTCTCATAAACAATCCCTGAATTCTAAAAACGTTTTATAAATGGTCCCTCTGTTAAATTTTGAATGGAAACCGCTAATTTTATCTCATAAAAGTGCCCGTACTATCTAATTTCTCTATAAATGGTCCATTTATTAGAAGTTGTACTAAATTTAGTTTCAAAACTAATAACAATAACAATAACAAAAACAATAATAATTATAAAAATAATAATAATAATAATAATAATAATAATAATAATAATAATAATATGATGTTAAAATTAGTTCATATGTTAAATAAATTGATAGAAAACATTAAAGATGAGTAGGTGTAAAAATGTAATCCCTAAATTAAGAAGAAAAAAAAGTGATTCTATTTACACTCATTAAGCTTCTATATAACCTCACATGAATAAAAATATTTTTGTTTTTTATTACAATGCATAAAATAATATATAATAATTGTACCATACACTTTCGTGTACAGTGGATTGCAGTTTGCAGTTAATTGCTTTTATTCTTTCTTTAGGGAACTTTTTTTTTTTTTTGCTTGCTTGAATTTTTATTGATGATATAATAATCATTTAGGAAATGGAAAATTGCATATTACTCCTCACAGTATTTCTTATTAAAAAAAATGGTTGAGAAATTTAGTTAGGATTTGTGTGTACAGTGCGTGTAAAAAATTACTATTTTTTGTAATTATATGTTCTTTACAATAGAATAATATTGACATTAATTTAAATATGTATGCATATTTTAAATAGTTAAGTGAAGGCACGTAGTCCCACTAGTTTATATGTATCTTCGTGCGTGGTTACTGAGTATGATATAAAAAATGTTTATAAAAGTATATATTTTTAGAGATTATTATCGGAGAGTAATAATTTTAGAACATTTATTAATATAGTGGGACAATTATAACTACTCAAAAAAAACTTTATCAAAGTCACACATGTGAATGAATAAATAAAAAAATAGAAAAAAAATGTATAGCAAAAAAAACTAAGTTCGGCATTCTTTTTAGTTTAGGAACTACTACATATAGTACAACTCTTATTTAATATTTTTCATCTATCTATTGAACAGAGGAATTATTTTTGGCTTTTTTTAGTTTGTGGACTAAATTTAATACAACTTTTAACACAGGGACTATTTATAGAGAGAAAATAGTTTGAAGACTTTTTATGAGTCAAAATTAATGGGTTTTATCTAAAATTTAACAAAATGGATCATTTATGAGACCTTTCTAGAGTTTAAGTACTGTTTATGAAATAAAATTGATTACAAAGACTAATTCTAGAAAGCGAAAACAGTTCAGAGATCATTTATAGATTTATTCCCAACATTATCGTTTCACGACATAGTGGTGGGAGAATCCTCACCATGTGGATTTTCGAGAGCCATTATGTGCTTCTTGAATGAAGTTGCAGCTTCTTCCCTGTCCGGCAGTCTCCCAAGTTTGTCAAATACAATCGCCTTTAAATAGAAAGCTTCAGCCGCCAACTCGTGATACTGTGCATATAACAACTATCATCCCATTAATGAAAAAGACAAAATCAGAATAGACCAACAATCCTACACGTAAAGTATATACACAAGGATAAAGCACAAACTTAGAACAGACAAACCAAGACATATGAATATGAAAATAAAAGCGACGAGAATGTAAAAATAAAAAAAAGTGATGGGCTAAATCCTCATCGCACAAAATGGTGGGTCCCAGTTACCCACTTAACAAGACCCACTTTATGTGAGTAGCAGAATTTTAACCATATCGAAATGAATAAGAGTGCTCATATAAAAAGACCTCAACGTGCAATTGATGCTAGTAGTTTCCTCTCTTCTTAAAGAGCCGAAAAAAAAGGTGGGGTTTTTATGTTCGTTCACTGCTAAGTCATAAATGACGTCGAATTTAAAAAGTTTGAAGGCACTTTGAAGACACAAACTCAAAAAGAAAAAATTTTCAGCAAAAGAACTCAAGGAAAAATTACAAAAAAAATAATAATAATAATAATATAAATTTTATTTTGCCTACAAAAACGTAATTTACGAAGTGTAGTGGTTTTTTTTTCTTCCCCAGCAAACATAAAGACTGCTCTGGATGTCAAAAGGCATGTCCATTAAAACCTTCATATCTAATTCGTGAGAGAGTGAGTGAGAATATTTCATGACAGAAGGTGGCAGTTGGGCACTTACCAACTAGAAACTAGCCAAAGTATTTTAGTCTTTCAAGAATAAGTTTTGATTATCGTATGTCATACATAGGCTATGGAAAGAGAATGACGAGGGGAAAAAAAAACAAAGAACCAGAAACAAACAAAACAAATGAGGTTGAAACGCCGACAGAGTTCAAGATAAAATGCAATCCCATCCTCGGCCAAAAATGAACATGCATTCTACACATTTATATATAGAAATTACTAACCTCTAACACTTGAAGCTCATCAGAAGCTTGAGTCAGAGGATCCAGCACAACCTCAGGACTTTCAGATACTAGAAATGAATCCAAAATACGAAAATAAGTAATAGTTTTAAGCAAATGTTATCAGAGCGTGTCAAGAACAAAATGAATGAGTCAACCTCTGCTTCTAATTTACATATTATTACTTAGAAGAAAATGAAAGTCTCAACTTCTGCTTCTACATATTATTACTTTACAGAAAACACAAGAATTAAAATCCTAACCGGTCCTAACTAGGCTGTTTTGAGAGCATTGTAATATCTATTTGAGTTTATCATCCTAAATAGAGAGATGATACTCTAACTCGCTATGTTAAGTAGGAATATTGCACACAGACATACCTGAAAAGTTTGGATCAGAAAGATAGCACTTTACTTCCACAATATAGGCACGGGCACGGAGCTCCAAACCTCCATGACCAAGAATTGTGGGAAGAACGCCATGTATAAGGGACAAGGCCCTCTTTGCATGGTTTGATCCAAGTGAAAGCCACAACTCAGCCATTGTGAGTACGGCTGATGCTCTGAGAAGATCCAAGTTAAATGACTGGCAAAATGAGAGGCTTGCCAACGCATATGGAAGACCTAAAACAGCATTTCCTGATCTCTGATAAAAACAAATAGTAGAACCTTTTATCCGTAAGATGCAGTTGAACATTATATGTAATCGTATTCGTATAGGGAAAGCTGGGAAAATAAAGTTAAATGAACAAAGAAAATTAAAGAATCACAAAAACAAAAAGGTTGCTTTCAAAATGCAAAGTCACAGGGTAAAGAAAAAAGTACAATGCAGACAGGTTCGTGTTGGAAATCACAGCAGATGTTCAAATATAGGAAATAAACTAACCACTACACCAACAAATTAGCAGTTTTTTTGTTTTTTTTGGGTGAGAAATGTTAGCAGGGGCAAAATCAATGGATGCCTCGAAAAGATAAAAAAATAATTAAAAAATCAATGGGTGCCTGCAAAATCAATAGACTACGTGTTCAGTTCTTTAATTCACTGTACAGGGAAACAAATGAATATTAATCATTAGTGACAGGCTTGCTAAAAAAATTGGCTATTTGGCTCTCACAAATGAACATAGGAGATCCTGATCCAAAATCCAAGTCCTTTATATACATACATCCCCTATTAATTGATTCATTCTATTAGACTGGGTTGTATGAGAAAATCTTCCTAAACAATTGTAGAAACAATGGTTTGTCTTATTTCTTTAGTTTCTTTTTCTCCAAACAAACATTGTTTTGTGTAGGTGTATGCTTAGGGGGAAGGGCGGAAGGTTAAACCCAAACCTCTAGGCTCCAAGCATATAGTGTGGTAAATATAATATTGTACCTTGTGGATTTCTGCGAGCAATAAAAGAGTAGTTGCATTTTCAACTTGCAGATTGAATTTGTAACACATGCAAAAGAGGGAGTGTGCGACCTCTGCTGCCTGCAAAGAACATTGTTCACATAGATTAAAATTTGAAAAATTAAAAGGTTGAAAAAGCATGTTGAGAGTCAGCTTATTGGATACCAGGTTCAAAAATCCTGCACATTGGTTTGCCAAAAGAACATAAAATCTGCTTTGGAGTTGAGAGTTTGACTTTGACATTTTATGAGACACGTAAGTGTTACCAAAAGACAAAAAGGTCGAAATTGTTCAAGAAAATTACACATAGGCAGAGAACAAAAGGAAGAATTAGAGTGCATAAGAACAGATTCCTATGCCTCCTCATTCCAGCATTCTATCTATTCTTAATGCAAATACTCGTGGGGCATCGACTCCACTTAAAGGATAAAGTAGAAGCTCAGCCATACTTTTTGGTCACTGGACCAATTTAGCTCTGAGCTAAGGAATTTAAATGTAACGAAAACCAAACCTCACGGAACTGGTTTGCTGCAAGTAATGTACGAGCACGGCGAAGACCTGCTTCTGTCTTCAGTTCCATGTCCACGCCAGTAACAGATGAGGCCAAAACTCCCAGCTCATCACACACTTGTTGAGCAAGCTTGAGATGTCCTCTACGTGATGCATTAGACAATATAAGCCATAAAAACAAGAGTTAAAATTCATACATATATTGTATGGGGAAAAAATAAAGAAACGAAAAACAACAACTTACTGGTGTAAAGCACACTCATGGAGCAACTGTAGTTTCAGTACCAAGATTCGGGACTTCGAAACAGTTAAAAACTTCTCCTCTGCTATTTTAAGAGCAGCAAATGCCTCTGGAAATGGTAAGTTAAAATATAAAACTCATCAAGGATGACACAACTTATCAACTATTATATTTGCATATGAACAAACATTCATATGTGTGGAAGAGAGAGAAGCAAAAGAGAGATTGCTACTTGTGCAATAAGAAAATGCAATAACTTTGAGAAGGACTATAGTTTTTAAGAGCATGAATTAATATGCTAGTATGCCAAATCAAGGGACAAGAAGAAAGCAAAACAGCTGTATAGGATAATTTTAAATTCCAACACAAATACGTCAACCGAGTAGCATGATATATCATGACCACAAATTCTAGAGGGGCACCTTCTCACCACAGAATAGGAGCGTATTTACCAAACCTTAAAGGAATATGTTGGCGCCAATAATCTAGGATTTGTGATTAACTCTGTTTTTATTTATTACTCTGATGTTGTAGTTAGGTAGTTCCGGATTATTAGCTTAGGAAGTTAGGTTTTTAATTTTTAAATAAACTCAATTATATCCAAAGTATCAAGCCACCAGATTAGGAGTTAGTTTTAGAGTTAGTTTCAATCAGAGGCTTCCTAAGCCTATTTATGTACGTGAATCTCCATTCAATATTAATCATCAGAGTTTCATTCAAACCTGTTTACATGGTATCAAAGCCAGAACTCTGAGACTCGTTCATGGTAAAAACAACCATGACAAGACCTGCACGAGGGGGAGCAGATGACTCCACATCGACTACCACCGATCCCTCTAGCCAAACACAAGCGGAACAAGCCTCTATCCCGACGTTTCAAGGAGACAATACTTCTCTCTAGATTATTGTGCACAAACTCAATGGCAAAAATTACCTTCAATGGTCCCAATCCGTCAAAATTGTGATCTGTGGCAGAGGAAAGTTAGGTTACATCACTGGTGAAACAAAGCCTCCAGCAC
>NW_010357249.1:0-205 GCF_000414095.1 Morus notabilis
CTTTTGTTGTGTAACGGCGCTCATCAACTGATAGATCTATTCTCTGTTTACACTTTACAACCGCCACGGAAACGGTAACATCTTTTGGTGTCGTAACGGGGCCCATCGGGCGTTAGATCGAAGCTTTCTTCGCTCCCTACAAGCGCCACGGGAACAGCGAGAACTTTTGGTGTTGAAATGGGGCCCATCAGCGGTTTGATCGAAG
>NW_010357249.1:542-971 GCF_000414095.1 Morus notabilis
ACCGCCACGGGAACGACAACATCTTTTGGTGTCGTAACGGGGCCCATCATCCGTCATATCGAAGTTCTCTTCCCCCTCTACAACCGCCACGAATTTAGCGACAACTTTTTGTGTCGTAACGGGGCCGGCTCATCAGAGGTTATATCGAAGCTTTTTTCGCGCTCTACCACCGCCACCAGAATGGTGTCAATGGTTGGTGTCGAAACGGGGCCCATCAGCCGTTAGATTGAAGCTCTCTTTGCGCTCTACAACCACCCCGGGAAGGGCGATAAATGTTGGTGTCATAACGGGGCCCATCAACTGTTAAATTAAAGAAGCTCTCTTCGCGATCTACGAATGGCACGGGTACGACGACAACTTTCGGTGTCGTAATGGGGCCCATCAGCCGTTAGATCGATGCTCTCTTCATGATCTACGACTGCCACGGGA
>NW_010357249.1:1004-1203 GCF_000414095.1 Morus notabilis
TAGATCGAGGCTCTCTTCGCACTCTACAACCGCCACGGGAACGGCGACAACTTTTGATGTCGTAACGAGGCCCATCAGCCGTTATATTGAACCTCTCGTCACGATCTACAGCTGCCACGTTTTCAGCGAAAATTTTTGGTGTCCTAACAAGGCCCATCGGGCGTTAGATCTAAGCTCTCTTCGCGCCCTACAACCGCCA
>NW_010357250.1:0-1243 GCF_000414095.1 Morus notabilis
TTTTTAGAACTTGTTTGGAAGAGCTTTTGCTTTTACTTTTAACTAGTAGCAGAACAAAAGTAAAAGATGTGGGGTGCGTTTGGAATTGGTTCTAAAATGATTTTATTTTTTGTATGAAACTGGAAATGAAAATATTTTTAATCTCAGGTAGAAATCGTTTCTGAAAATGCGTTTGGTAGTTTTATTGGGACATTATTTTCAGTATAAGAAAAAACTGAAACTCCGTTTGGTTATATATTTTTGAAAACATCTAATAATATTTTAAAGAATATATTGTGCATTTTAATAATTTTACATAATAGTTCTAAATCTGATTTTAAGACCCAAACATCCCATTATGTTCATATCATGACCCACCCCTATCGATGGGTGGCTGGGGGTCTACACAAGTGACTCCGAATCGGACTGTCACGATTCCGGTCGCGAAGGAGGCGGTCAAGAATTGAAAACTGCAGATCAGAGGAGGCGGTCAAGATCGGAGGAAGCTCGTCGGAAGAGAAGAAGAAGATCGTGCATTGATGGAGGAGGAGGAAATCGTGTGGCGAAGGAGGGAAATCATGGGCGGAGATGGGTTCTGAGCTTTTTGTCGTCGTCGTGGGTCAACCGGAGGTTCTCGTCACCGTTGGTGGTTCTCGTCGTCGTCGTTGGGCTCTTGAGCTTTTCCTCTTGAGCTTTTCGTCCTCTCGGGTCAATAGGAATTCACCGCCCCAAGGACGGGAACCGTACGACGCGCGACGACAAATTCGCCGGAGTGAGAGACGGCGTGGCTGTAGTTGGTGGATCCTTAAGGCGTTAGGCTGGTGATGACGATTTCATCAAATTGTAATCTCCATTAATTAGAGAAGTAGAGTACAAAGCGGACTAGCATTCTTGGAGGAGTGACGGAGGAGAAAATGGAAATGCAGAAATGAAAACGAAAAAAAAAAAAAAACGTTTTCAGTTTCTTTGTCATATTACACTAAACCAAAAACCGGTTTTATTTCCGTTTCTTGTCCTTCATTTAGGCCAAACAATGTTTTCGTTCCCAGTTTCATTTTTTCTTCTTGAAAAACGTGAAAGACGTTTTCACAACTGATACCAAACGGGCACGTGGCTTTTCAGTAAATGTTTGAAATTAAGAGTTTAATGAGTTAAAATGATTATTAAATTTTCTAATAAGCAATAAAAGTGTTAGAATGAAGTTTATAATGTCTCAATAAAATTCTGATATAAGTTTTAAAGTCTATTTAAAAGTGTTTTTATT
>NW_010357251.1:0-751 GCF_000414095.1 Morus notabilis
CCTGCCGGCAGACCCCCTGTCCGGCCACTTTGTAACCATTTCCCACCAAAATTCCAAAACTAGGTGTACTATCTATTGGCAGTTTAAGTTCCTCCACCATTCCCCAAGAAATGAAATTATGAGAAGCTCCATAATCAATTAAAATCACCACCTCTTTGTTCAAGATCATACTTTTCACCTTCATGGTGTTAATGGACGGAATTCCCACAATTGAATTCATAGACAGCTCCAAAGATCCTTCTTCTTGCGTCCATGGTATGCTGGTATCCTCGGTACCCACTTTTTCATCTTCCTCATCTTCTGCAGTAATAAGAACCTGAAGTTGGGGGTTCTGGCACACACATGGCCGAATCGCCACTTCTCTTCACATCGGAAGCATAATCCCCTTTCTCGCCTTCGCTGCATCTCAGCATCAGAAATCCTCCTCCTGAAATTCTCATTTCTTCTAACCGGCTGAGAAGAAACACGAAGAGGCTCCTTGTTGACAGACACGTTGGACTGAAAAGAGCTGCTACGTGTCACTGTTGCTCCACCTCCTTCATTCAGCTTGGGTGGTAACCCACCAACACCACTTACCGGAGAAGCTCTACCAGTCACCGCACTTCTTACACCACCATAGTCTCCTGAAAAAGAGAATCCACGGCCTTCAGAGACCCCATTACCGTCTTTACCCGAATTGGGCCTATAGGTCCGTTTCATGTAGGCCCGTTCCAGGGCCCAATTTTTTTCCTCAATCTTTTGGGCCAAGTCC
>NW_010357252.1:0-574 GCF_000414095.1 Morus notabilis
TGGTAAAATATTAAAAAACCAAGAACAGACTAAGAACATACCAAGAACATACCAATAACCGACAACACTTGGTCTGTTCTTGATCTGGTGGTCGGTTCTTGGTCGGTTCTGGTCTGTTCTTGGTCTGTTCTTGATCTGGTGGTTGGTTCTTGGTCTGTTCTTGGTCTGGTGGTCTGTTCTTGGTCTGTTCTTGGTCTGTTCTTGATCTGGTGGTCGGTTCTTGGTCGGTTCTGGTCTGTTCTTGGTCTGTTCTTGATCTGGTGGTTGGTTCTTGGTCTGTTCTTGGTCTGGTGGTCTGTTCTTGGTCTGTTCTTGGTCTGTTCTTGATCTGGTGGTCGGTTCTTGGTCTGTTCTTGGTCTGGTGGTCGGTTCTTGGTTTGTTCTTGGTCTGGTCGGTCGGTTATTGATAACGTGGAATAGCTTATGTGGAAGTTGGCCTATTTACTCATTTTTTTTTTTGTGGTTTATTTACTTAAAAACTCTTTTTACTTAGTCTATTTATACAAAGGGCCAAAGAAAAATTACGTAAGAGAGAGAGAGGGAATTATAAAGAATAAGTACCCAGTCTATAATG
>NW_010357253.1:0-219 GCF_000414095.1 Morus notabilis
ATTGAGTCAATATATTATCCATATACTAAAGGAGAGGACGGGATTCACTTTCATGTTACAGTGCTATGAACATTGTCCTTCCTCTTTTACCCCTACAGATTTCTTCAGATGATTTTTATATTCCCGTTATGTCCTTTTTAACGTAAAATTACTATATTACCCTTTGTTTAAATTTCATTTGTTTTGAAGATGGTCCAACACGTGTGTCTGTTAATTGCC
>NW_010357254.1:0-32528 GCF_000414095.1 Morus notabilis
AAAATACACGTAAAACGAAAATAATTCTGAATCATGATTCTGAATCCATGAACCAAACGTCCACTGAGACTTATAGATAAGTAACTTAGGCAACCTAGATTATACTTTTCTCGTGCGTTGCAATAACATGGCTCTATGGAGAAACCCTAGTTTTTCAACAAAGCATTGTCATAAACACGAGAATTCGCACATTGATTGCAAAGTCTCCTTCGATTACGATTCAACAACCAACCTTTTATGTTGTCAATCAGCATCGAAAGACGTTTTCAAATTATAAAAGAAAAAACATCATGATGAAATCAAGTTACTACACGAGAATAACGAGTTGGAACATTTCAAAATTTAATTACTTGTGCCATGCGCATCTAAAACTGGATTCCATAATCAACACGTTTAACATACATTAATCAGTAGACAAACTTTTGTCCCTTTTTATTTTTTTTTTCCTAATTGACGCTTTAAGTCCTACTAAAGCCAGGTTAGTGGAAACAACTAATAAGTTCACTTCTCTTCGGTAAACAAGTTCAAACTTCAAAATGTGGTAATTTGAACTTTTTTTGGTTGGATGTTTCTCCAATTACAGGCCTATTGGAAAAGGAAAAATAATCGGATGACTGTTGTTCCTTTTCATCATGCTAAAAATGTGTCAATTTGTTATGATATTTGATTTAAGGATATAGTTATCTTACATACTATGTAACTAATTACGTTTTGTTATAATTTAATAGATTTAAATATTAAAGTATGAAAAACACAGTTAAAAGACATTTTAAACTTGTTAATAAATGAAGTGGCATGATATGCACTAAAATTAAATAGATAATCTGGCTCCTGTTATTAGTACATCCGCACTAGAAAAGTACAAGGTTTCAAGAATCCAAAAAGAAAATAAAGCAACTATATGATTAGCAAAAAAAAAATAATAATGCAACTATAGGATACACGCATTTTTTGAGGATGTGATTCCATTGCATGTCTAAGGTAAAATGATGATCTGGAATAAAATGATACATAATCTTGGATGCTTCTAATGATCGGTATTGGAATACGATGGTATTATTCTTTTACAGTGTACATTTTTATGAAACGTCTCTTCAGGATAAAGGTCATTCCTCCAAAGCCGGAAAAAAAAAAAAAAACGGAAATATCAAAAAAGAAAATGGTGTTCACTCCTCTCTGGATTTATTTTAATAAAAAAAAATTTAAGATTGTGGAATTTGTACTTTATACCTGAGAAGAATAAGGTATGAAATTACTATTAAAATATATATGCAACAACTTGTGAATTAAAAGTTATAAATATTTGTTATTATTATTGTAGGAAAGTTATTCATTCAATGCTTATAGGGAGGCGTAACAAAAGACGAAAAGAGAAGGGTGATATATTAAACACATCCTCAAAGAGTACTCTAATTTAAAGAGTTTAGTGGGCTTAACCTATGAGTAACAATATTATCGGTCCTCCTCACTCAGTTGAAAGAGACTTGTAAAAAGCCGGAGTGAAAAAATAGCCATTTAGTCTTTGACATAATCCACTTCCCTTAACCCTATCAAAGCCTTGACAAGATTAACATTTTCTTCAAAAATCGGGGAATGTCGCAAATCTCACCACCACCGCTACCACCAAAACAACCCTAGAGCGCCTATATGCCTTCCATCCCCACAACCGCCCTAGAACTATGCCTTGCCACCACAATCACGGCCGAGCAAGAAGGAATGATGCCTTTCCGTTTCGTTTGCGCCTCAAAATACAATTTCTTGGCTTAAAATGTCCTTTCCATAAGAATCCCAGACCAATAAATGGGAAGTGTACAATTAAAACATCATATATAATAATTGGGGAATCCCGATTTAGGCACAACAGAGCATTATTGATCAAAATGACAAATATCCGATGCATTTGCTATGTCCATCAAATTGGAGCCAACTCAATAAAATAAAATAAAATGAAATAAAACTGCATTTCTCAAAGTGATGGGATCAACTTGAACAACAAAATTACATTAACTTAGTGAGATTATTGGTCATGCCAACATAATTAAGAGGAGTCTGATTCCCTTTGAAAAGGAAGTTCTACTCTTTAATCTAACATAATTAATTCTAATAAAGGAGGAATTCAATCCTGTGCGAGTTACAAGGGTGATCACGCCAAAAATTAACAACTAAATCAAGCCAACACATTCGATTAATATCAAAGTAAGTAGCTTATACTTTGACAAAGAAATCAACTTGGTTTATTAACTTCGCAGTTTTTTAATTATTATGATCTCAAAAGTTGATAAATTGATAAAGTGGAGAGATATATATATTTGCGCTTCCAGCTAACTTACAGGATTTGATGAGTTTGTTTTATGTTGTTGTTGCTTGTGCGGTTTTTTTTTCTTTTCTTGTTTGGGGGACGTTTTGGCTCAAATCATGCACTCTCTCCTTTCTTATTATTTAGATTTTATCCACTGGGTTTTGTCCATTCAAGGTTTTAATGAGGATTTTGTAGTTTTTCATCTTGTTTAGGCTTGGTATTTTTGCTGTAATAGGAATTGTTTCCTTAGTTAATTCGATTTTTTATGTATATACCTTTGGGCTTCTTTTCTTTTGAACATTGTATTTCTTTTCTTTTATTTTAATAAAGTTGGTAGTTCATTGTGGGATGGAGTTTGCTTAGTGTCTATATATATATATATATATTGATAAATGGAGCGTAGTGTCTAGCCTCAAAGACTACCTTTCACACATGAATCATAAGAGGTGTACGAAAGAATTTTGGTAACATAATTTAACTAAATCTTGAGACAAATCATGCATGATTATTTACTCGTTTAGTAATTATTACAATAAGGAAAGCATTTAGAAACTCTTTTTAACTTTTGCTTAAGGTTTGGTTACCCATAAGATATGCTTTTCAAAAAGTTCTTAATTAATTACAATCATTGTTTTCTTGATTATATATAAATAAAGCTTTTTTACAGTATCTTTAATAGAAGTCATTCTGACTTTAACACGTAGATATAAAAAACCATAATATGATATTTATTAAAGTTAATATTAATGTTAAAAAGATGTCAAATACTATGTTACACATCTCTAATGTTAATATGATATATATTCGACAATATTAATTATCACAATTTTTATATTAAAAAATTCCGACGGTCGAAAGAGCCTTATATGTGTTCGTGTGTAAATTGCGCAACAGGTACTACTACTACATATGGCTTGTATAATAGGACAAAAGCAATCCTATCTGAGATCTTCTCGAGAAAGATTTTGCTTAATATCTTGAGAGATGCTGGACAAGACATTGTGATAAAGAAATTAATTATACGGTTAAATCAACACTAGACCTTTTCCAAATGGGTAGGAACATCCAGGACCCAGAGAATAAAGGGAAATCAAGCTTTAAAACGACACTAAACCCTTTGAGATTTTAATAAATTGATGCAAAAATTCCTTTGTACCCCAAAACTTAAACTTTGCACCATTAGGAAATAGGCACCTGGAAAATTCTTAAACATTTTTAATCGAAGATTATACATTAATTTGATTTTATATAGAACAAGAAATCAATAATGACAAAGAAAAAACAATACATATTAGGGCACTTGTGTATGTTCCTTAAAGATGGTGCAATGCTTAATCATGGCATATGAGAAAGAGCCCTAATTTGTTGGATTTGAAAAGAGGGAAAGAAAGAGACTTGGAGAAAAAGCTCGTATCCAAATTTAGTATTAGTGTTTGTGAGCTTATGGACTCGTACAAGACGTTAAAAGCAAGAATAATTGACCAAATTAATACAAATAACGTATTGAGAACAAATAAAAAAGGCACCATTTCTTTTGTGGTACGTAGTGTGGAACAAGCTGTTTGGTTGGGAGTTGTCTTTATTGTTTCAGAGATTCGTTTTTGGGAAAGAACTAGGGCAGGTCTGCCAGATTATTTGCTCTTTGCCTCTTTGGTTCTGTGTTGAATAGCACTTACTCGCTCATAGAATAAAAGCTTTCATTTTAATTTCTTCTTTTTCACAAATATTAATTATTTAAGCATTAACACAACAGTAATTGAGAGCTTAATCAACGAATTAATCCCTTTCTATAGTAACGTCTCCTTTTAGTTACTTCACTAGGAACATTTGGTAGCTATATTTTAGGGTTTCTTATTAAGAAATTGACCCTGTTTATATGCACTGATCACTTGTATATTCTCATCCTTTTCTCATAATTTTTTTTTTTTTTACTTAGATTGAGACTAAAGAAGTATATTATATAAAGATAGATGCAAATACTACATGAAAACTAGTAATTAAAATTTAATTCTAGCCGTCTTAATAGTATGATCCGATGATTCAGATCAGCGAGTTCTTGTATTGCCGTAATTTGGCAGAGAAAATAAGACAGACGCAGAGATAGACTTTTAAGTCTAAAAGTTGAGTTTTTTTTTTTTTCTTTTCTTTTCTTTTCACCCATCTTTGCCAAGTCTTCCTTCTTTCATGCCATTAATTGAGCAAGAAAAATAAACTACAATAGTAGTCAACCACAAACAGGAACATAAAGATTACCCATATCAGAAAAGCAAACAAAACAAATGTTAATTGTGTTTTCAAAACGAAAATGATAATAATAAGATAACAAAAAAGAGGGGGAAAACAAACACGCATTACATGCACCCATAAAGGTGCCAAAACGAATTAGATGAATAAAACAAAGAAAATAAAGCTTTCAAAGGGCTCACAACTAAAAAATTCAAAAAAAAAAAAAAAAAAAAAAACTTTAAGCACTTCTCCAACCTTCTCCTATACAAATACAATCGGACAAAACCGAAATATGGGAAAGAAGATGAACATTTGATTTCTTTTCCTAATCCAATATATATAATTTCCTAAGAAAAATAAAAAATAAAAAAGATTTCCTAACCATGGCGAGGGCATTTGAGTAATTTCGAGATCGAGACGTCTAGGAACTTGTTGCAGGTGGAGAGCAAGGCCCAAGAAGTTATTGTTGTGGAGCGTGTTAGTCTCTGATCTTCTCCCTCATGCGTTGCCTTTAATATGCTTGCCAATCAAACAAAAAGATTCAGAACTTTGACACAAAAACCCTAACTGCATAAATAATATTGTCAGATATACATATATATATATATATATTAGCCCACCATATATAAAAGTACAAAACTGAAATACAGCTACCGCTGCCCTATATTGTGAGATCAAATCATAGCTTATTTTTATACAGAAAAACCAATCAAATTAGTTCTTAGAGACGCGCACAACATTGTAAATGAGACAGCAAAAATGATATTAACTTATTTTTAAGGATATATATGCTAAACAAGATAAACATAGCAAAGAAGTACTTAACGATAAGTTAATCTAACATTGATAAAGACCTACAAGAAAAGTGAGCGGATAAGTTTGAAGAAGCTAATCTAGATATAAAGACTGAATAACTGGTTCATAGTTTTAGGCCAAAAGTAACTTGGTTCAAATTAGCAGAATAAGTTTAAACGTACAAAATCAAAACGGAAGCGTTTATTAGTTAGCAATATATATATATAAACATGAGTGCCAAATAAAACAAAATATATGAATTTAGACAAACACAAAAAGGATATTGATATATCTATTTAACATAAATGAATAGGAATTTAAGAGAGAGAGATAATAGAATATTCAAGGGAGCTCCCTTCAGTCCAAGTACAGGAAGCTTAAGATCCAACTTGTCTCCCGCATCATTCACTCATTTACTGGGTTTTCTTCTGCCCTTTTGAAACACAGTATTTGGATGAATGAGTCAGCAGCTAATTGAATCCTATAACCTCCCGTGAGTGGACTGAAGAAAGCTCTCTTCTCAGTACTTTTAACTATTAACCTGATCAGCAACTTCATGAGCAATAATAATAAACAAAAAAAAAATTAATATTACTATTTCTATATATATCTATATATCCATGTAAATGGATGTATTGATCACTTCACACGAATAAGGTGAAGATTTGCCCAGTAAACTCTTGGAAAACGCTAGTAAAGGCTGCACAGTGAAAACCCCAGAAAGAAAGCTATATATGAACACGGTGGTCCAAGAAATATCTTTATATTTTGTATATAGAAAGAGGAAGAAGTTGATCATCAGAAAGCATTTTTTTTTTTTTTTTTTTATCTTATCTCTCTTTCTATCTCTTATATCTCTCTACTAGGGATTAGGCTAGGTCGTGGATCTGAGAGTGGAGGAATGGCTTTATATAAGCTAAAAGAGGGGCTTAGATCAGATACTACGTCTTAATAAAGGAAATAATAATAAAAAAGAAATACTAAACGAAAAAAAAAATATAATATAATAAGTACACAAATGTAAAGGAAGTTATTCATATTCTCTGCTTGACATTTTTCATGGTGCCATGTGCGACATTTCTAGCAATAGTTTGGATTATAAAATGCCCATCACTACTTGCTTTGCATATGCTTTAGTTTTTTATTCAATTTGGTAGGTGTATGACAATAGCAAAGGTAATTACTTTCTTAAAACCAAGATCCTCTTTGAGATGCTGTTAATTTATAGTGATCATTCCCCAAGTGAAATATTTTTGAGTTATTAATTATCTGTAATAAGATTGAAATTATATCTCTTGGAACATTGCTGAATACTGCTTGACTTAATATGTTTTTGGACTTTCTAAATATACTAGTTAACAAAAGCATAAGTCATACTTATTTTCATTTCACTTATGATCCGAATATATTGTAAAGTGGCCGCTGAGTTGGGGTATAATGATACTACTAACCTCTTTCTATAAGAGAAAAAAATTAATAACTAATCTAACTTAACATTAATTGAGATAAAATCCTTGTACAGATACAAGGGAGATAATATATATATATATATATATAGAGCAAGAATTTAGGAAACTTTGACGTGATAGTTGATGCTAATTTTAGTTTATTATAAACTCGTATTCAAATCTTGAGAAGCAATGAAGCATAAACTATTACACAGGGATTCAAATAGTTTTACATGACAATCAGGATTCATGTCATGGTTCGAATCATGGTCCGTGACTTGTTATAATATTTTTCCTCACAAAAAATACACGTAAATCGAGAATAATTATGAATCCATCAACCAAACGTCCTCATGTGATATTTAGAATTTTCTAATGTAAATGCATTAGCTCAGAATAATAGTATGTGTGCTCACTTAATGTACAACTTATATTGTGTATTAGCATTTTCTTAATTAAATAAATAAATAAATAAGGAGAATTCAATTGCTAGCGTGTAAAAAATACTCTAACCATAGGACACTGCAATTTTAACTAGCACGCTTAATCAAATTCAATTAAACTATCATACTTTAGTTTTAATGTAACATGATTTTAATATAATCTCACGATCAAAAATTATATTCTACTAATAGGATATTTTATTATACGATTATACCATTGAGATAACTCTCCTAATTAAAAAGAATGAAAACTTACCATTTTTCTACTAAATCAGTTTTTTTTTTTTATAATGAAAAAATCCGACAAGGAATTCTTAATTCTACCAAATGTGCTAACAGTAAGGGTAGGTGAGGGTATGACCCACGCATCTAAATCGAATACTAAACTGAAAAAAAAAAAAAAAAAAAAAAAAAAAAACTTCACCACGTTTAATACACCTAGACGAGTAATCTAGAACTAAAATCCATAATCACAAGTGCATCACCACATTCCGTTACTCCTAGGCTATCACACAATGGTTCTACCAAACTGGGTTATGCCACCCCAATATTCTGCTCATTTGGATTTTGGTGGCTATTGAAGCATTGTACACTTTTGCAAATTGTTCTTTTTTTTGTAAGTTTGTCTTACAATACAACTTTGCAATTTGCATATGAATCTACATGGCGATCGTTCACAAGGAAAATGGCTCTATATGTTAGAATTATGGGCCCGGCATCAATCTGATTTCTATACTATATATAAACGAGTGCGTATAGAAGCTACTGTTGATCATCTTTGGTAGTCTGAAACGCACCATTTGGCCTTTTTTTTACTTTGCTCTACTTTTTTTTTCTGTTCTCTTTTTTGTACTTCTTTCCACATACATTGTTAAATCTCAAATTCCATCCTAAATCCTAATATGAGATCTTAAATTATGTGTATAGCTATTGTTCATCATATAATAGTAATCCAAAACGTTGAGTTTTAAGTTTTTTTGTTATCTCATAATTTATGTTCATTACAATAATCTAAAACGGTGAGTTAGTTTTAACTCTTTCATTTCTTTTTTTGTAACATCATAATTTATGTTCATCATAGGAGTCCAAAACAACGAGTTTTATGTGATTTACTTTTTTTCCCTTTCTTTTTTAAGCTTCATCTTCTTTTATTTCTGTTTTGTTTTGTTACTTAGAATGTTTTATTGTATTATGATTAAATATACTCTTAAACTACTGTCAATATGCACTCTTTTTAAATTCTTAAGTATTTTTTTTATATTATTATTCGTATTCTACGTTATAAAAATTTTAATGACGACTCGATACATACGAAGTATTTAGTGGATGTTTGATTCACGAATTTAGAATCATAATTTAAAATATTTCTCAATTTACGCATACTTTTTATAAAAAAAATTATAACAAATTATGAACTATGATTCAAATTATTCGAATAATGAGACAAATCAGCGTACTAAATTAGTTTATATAGGAAAAAGAATAAAGAAGAAAGTAATGTTAAATGCAAGATTCTAGAACAATGCTAGCTATGTAATCTTCCTAGCTAGCTATGATTTCAGTTTATGCTGATCAGAAACAATCTGTTTGATCGGTACAAACCTATCTTGACAAAGACCTAGTAGCCTTTTGAGTTATACTTTAATCAATTTTTAATATAAAATTGGCAGTGTGTCGGACTTATCAGCATATTTTTGTGGTCTTTACCATACATGACAACATGCTATTAATCCTAATTTAATGGCTGAAATTAATTAAGTAATAGTGCATATATGACACATGCTAGTAATTAAGTGTGTTAATTTGTGACCCAAGAGAGTTAGATCTTAAAACATATTATTATATGCACCACAAGACAGATGCAAGTACAGTCCAGACTTGTCTAGAACAAGAACTGATTTAAGTACAAAGCAAATCTATATATTTCTTTAATGACTTTGCCGATGAAAAGACTAATCAAATGCATGCTTTTGGAATATTGTAGACTGTAGCACAAAGCAAGCTGTGTAATTACTTTATAAATTAAGAAGCAGCAACTGGCGGAACAGGATCTAAAAGTTTTAGTGCTACAACTGTAAATATGCTATCATACATGATATATCCCAATTAATATGCTTTTCTTCTTTATGCAGAATTTCTAATACTAGATTTCGTGCAAGTTCAAAGCTGATTTTAATTCACTATGTTCTCGTTCATTTTACCGATTCGAGTTTTCAGTTTTAGATTTTTATAGTAAAAAGTTTTCAGAAAATGGCACATCTAATTTTTTTTTTTGCTACAATGAAAAGCTCTCAAAAAATATTATATCTCAACTCGAATTAAAAACTTAAATTTATAAAGTGAATGAGACCTATATAAATATCGGCATAATAAAATCAAGAACTTCTCATTAATTTTACTCGCCAATAGTATTATCAGACTCTTCTACAGTTCGACACTATTTTAATTTATTTTATTTTTGCTCATATATGCATACATAGAGAGCTCAAATCCCCAAAATATTAGTGGACTTGACCAAATTAAACTATCTCATAGTACGCATGCGTAACGTTAACCGATCTATCTAATCTGCCATCTGGTGTAAGGCATTGGCAAATATTTTAATATCTTAATAATTTAGAGGGAGTTTATCCAATAAGATTAGAAAAAATAAACTATTAATAATTTTTTATTTTTAATCAATTTAATCTGTATATTTTTTTAATTTAATGTGATTTTAATTATATTTAACGGTCAGAAATCGACCCTACTAATTGACGAACCTCCCAGAGAAGATCTCTAATCTAGAATATTATTTGGCAAATCATAATAATATTCTAGCAATGCGTGTTTAATAAGTTCGAACTACCGTTTAAATCATTCCACGATAACGTTTTCTCATACAAAATTTAAATTTCTATTTAAACTTTACTATAAACTAAATGGGCACTAAATTATTAATAATTTAGAATACATTATTTGTAATGACTGAGAAAATCTTGAAATTAATTAATATAATTCACGTAATTAAATCAAGGATTATCCCGGGGAATAACGTGTTTTTGTAATGAAGGATTTATGAAATTAATAATATTATTCCATAATTCTATATAAAAAGTTTATGTTAAAATTATGTTATGCTATGACCCGGTCAATAAACCTCACCACAATTTAAGGCAGAAGAAATTTCGATCCGAATATGACTCGCAATTCTAGCTAATTTGAGTGTAATTAGAAAGGTTAATATTAAGGCCAAGTGTAATTAGCCTAAAGTCTATAAATAAGTCCAAATTAAAACTTAGCCAATTTTTCTCTCATTTCTCTCTATTTTTCTCCATTTTCCTTCTCTCTTTTCCTTGTTTGGCTGAACCGTCTCTCTCTCAAATTTTTCTCATCTTTTCTTTCACACAAAGTCTTCAAACCATAATCTAGAAGAAGAAGGAGTGTTGATTTCTCCTAACACATTTAAGGGTAAAATTCATAATGTTACTCCATTTTTTTCTTTTGAATTCTCAAAGTTTCAAGCTTTCTTTGAAAAAGTTCATGTATTTGTAGGACCTTTTCTTGTTGTGATCAAAACCATCTTCTCCTAAGATTTGAGGTAAGGTTCATAATACAAAAATTGATCTTTCTATTTTTAAGAGCAAAGTTTGTTTTTGTTTCAAAGTTTGTGTTTTTATGGTTAGATCTTCACATGCAATGGGTTTTGGTGTTAGATCTATGATTTTTTATTTATATTTTATGGTCTATGGTTGTTGTTTAGTGTGGTTAAAGCTTGATCTAAGTCATGCATGTTCATTCTTAGAAGCTAAATGATGTAAATTTTAAGTTGTCAAGTTTCTAAGTTTTTGTTCATGGTTTAAAAATTTCAGTATACTTCGACTTAAAATTTGTAGTAAGATTCTAAACTGAGAAAAATACTATTTTATAAAAGTTGTAGATCTCGATGTTTAAAACATTTCTTTATGACTGAAAAAAATCTCAATTCTGCTTCTAAAATGTCCATAATTTTGTAAAAACTATTCAAAATTATCAATTATAGACAGCTTCGATTTTCACTGTTTTTGGACCCCTTAGAGGTCTATTTCGGGATTTTTGAAATGTATCATAAGTTTTTGACGTTCTAAACAAATCTCCGTGACTGTGAAAAATCACAATTTCGACTATAGGATGCATTTTCAGGCCGTTTTTAAAAAGGAAGAAAGAAGAAAATAGGCCAAGACTTGAGATGAATTAAAATTAATAGACCAATAGTTTACATAAGTTAATAAATAGGCCAAATTACTATTTTCGTCCATAACTTATCTGGTTATAAACCATAACTTGACAAGTTATGGCCTATTAATTTCTATAACTAAAAATTGACCTATATACTTTCTTAAGCTTTACATATTGACCTATTTCCTACTATTTTCTTTTTAAAAACTACGCAAAATAATAATTGTGCAGCCACTATTTTTAAGAATTTAGGCCGTTCCGAGGCCAAACCTCAATTTTTGCAAAACACAAAACTTTTAGGTCTCAGCGAGAAAAATAGGTTTTATGAAATCTAGATTTTTAAAACCTGACTCTAAAACATAGTTATTAACAGATTAAGAAAGAACTGTTAAGTTTAAACAATAAGATTAGAAACAGTTTCAATTTTTAATGAAAAAACAATTTTTCTAAAGCGTTCGAACTTTACAGAAAATGAAAGTTTTAGACGTGATTTAATAAAATGAGGTCCGTAAAGGAATTTGAAAGAAGCTTATCTCTAAACCTACAATTTTATGGTAATTTTCTAAAATAACCACTAAGTACCCCTTAGTACTAATTTTAAGGTCACCAATTATGTAACTAGTTGTAAAATGTAAAGTATAAGATAAATACAAGTTTCTTTAAAAATTTCCACAATAATGTTGGGATGGGAATTTTAAAGAGCAATACAACACTAGTTACCGGCTCAACACCTGTACTAATTCCTCAACCTCTCAAGCTTTAGTTTGGCACATAGTGATTATGAGCATTCTAGAGCAAATGAGTCTTAATGCTTTTATGAACCCAATATATAAATTAATAAGGATTGGTGATATAAACATAGTTTATGGTTCTGATAACTAATTAAAAGACTAATTATCACCTAAGCACGATTAAGCAAAGGTAATTAAGAAAATTTTAATGGTAAGGATTTGTTAAATTAATCCTTACCCGATGCATGACAATCAAATGATCCTTATTTAAATGAAATATATTTTTAAAGTATAAGATTAAATTCCTTAGCAAGTTAAGCTAACTAGACAAACTTATAATAAGTCAAACTCACATTCTCAGTAGTTTTCTTTACAGAACTTAACAGCAATAGAGATAAACCTCGGCGAGTAGCAGGTAAATGAGAATCTCGCTTACAGTATAAATAAGTTTTAAAGTGAAATATTATACATATCTTATCTACATGTTTATGCTCTATGTTATAGCATGTTATACCATATCATATCACATGCTCACTAATGAAACTAACGAGAACAGTTTTAAGTTGAGTATCGTACCAACCTCTCAAGATCGCGGCGCTTATGTTCAAGAAAAAAAAATTGATGCAATGATTTAGGATCATGGTGTAGTTGGAGACCTTGCAAACCTTCTCCACCTGCTGATCACACGCAATCGATACGAACACTCAGGCCTATAAGATTAATAAGTCAAATTCATAAATGAGCATAATTGGTACATGCATTACTATTATACTCTAAGTTTTCTATTTCAATTAGTGAGACATAATTCTTACTTACTGAGTGTAAACTCATTCTTAGTATGTATTTATATTGTAGGTAAATAGTCTATGTAAAATGAATGATGGGTTGTATGTAGCGGCAAACGAATATTAATGTGGAGATTTGAGAAATTGGTACCGCTCACATTTTTTTCCGCACTATATTTTGTTAAGTTATGAATTTTAAATAATGTGAATGTAATATGGCTAATGAGACTTCAACTGAATTGTATTTTTTGGAAAAACATATATATAATAAAATATGTACTTTATTTAGTCACGAGTTTAGAAAGTATTAGGCCCTGTTCACTTCGCATATTCGAGTTTTTCTACAGTAAAAAACTCTCACAAACAATCACATCTAACTTTTTTGCTACAGTAAAAAGCTCTCACATAAAGTCACATCTCAACTCGAATTCTAAACTCGAATCAGCAAAGTGAACGGGGCCTTAAGTGACGGTCGTGTGACTAGAGTCAACATAGGAGAGTAGACAGTGGAAAGTTGCTTCTTATCATAAACTAAAAAAAAAGGGATGAGAATTGTCTCCCATACGGCACAGTTGGTATCAGAGCCGGCGTTCCTACTCATGCCATGACAATCTCACACCTATGCTTCTACATAGTCCAGGTAAATTAGTTTATGACCTAGAGTTAGATGTGATTGTTTCTGAGAGCTTTATACTGTAACAAAACTCAAATTTTAAACTTAAATTGGTGAAATAAACGGGATCTAAGTTCATTCAACTAATTATCTATGGTTGTGGTGGGATGAAGGTGGCCTCAATTGTTTTAAGGAGTAGCCATCTATTTATTAAAGAAAGAGGTGAACTGCTTTAGTAAGTAGAAAAATGATTCGATTTAAGGAATAAAAAAAAAGAAAAAGAAAAGAAACGGGTATATCGCCAGTTTTATCTTTAGGAGTTTCTTGTCGTAGAGCAACGAAAAATCCTAATGCTCACTAAAAAATCCAGGACTATGATAGGAGTTCTTTTAAAAATATATAAAACAGAGCAACGAAAAAAAAACATTTTTTTTTTCTTTCTATTCAAGTCAATGTTCTTTAAAAACCCAAATGGCCAAAACAAAATCTCAGCTTCTTAATGTTGGAAACGGTTTTATTTTTAAATAAAATAAAATATTTTTTTTAATTTTGTGATCTATTTAAATTTAAAATTAAAACCTACCTAAATATAATTTTTCCTAAAACATGGAGATGCATTCTTTGGTGTGCTAAACCCAAATACAATATTTAATCGTCTTCTTTGATGGAAAGAATCAGAAAATATAACATTAAAATTCTAAAAGGGATAGGGTTACTAGTTTTCAAGAGAAAGTCTGTGAGTTTCTATCCTTGCGTGCGCATAAGATCTTAGAGAGACTAATAATCCTTAATTTTTTGGTGTTTTTTATCTGTTCTCAAAGATTGTTAATTCGATTGCTATGGCTGGAGGTATGATCTTGAGCTTCCGCTTTCATTTATTATTTTTTTTCCTGAAAATTGCCAACACTTTTGTCCCCTTCTGTGAAATTTGTAGTACTCATTTTGCTTTCTCCTTAATAAATAGAGATGTGACTCTGTTAGAAAAATAACATTTTGAGGTGACATTTTGAGACGTAATTTGAGTGGGACTGGTTTCATGTTAATGACGAGTTAAGGTGGAGATCGAGTTGATATGTGCGTCTGTTAGTTTGTTGATTTGAGTTTTTAATTTAAATTGAGATGTAATTTTATGTGAGAATTTTTTACTGTAGCAAAAAAAAAAAGTTAAATGTGACTGTTTATGAGAGCTTTTTACTGTAACAAAACTCAAATTCTAAACTTGAATTGGTGAAATAAACGGGACCGTAGTTAAAATTATGCATGGGTAAATGAGAAATTAACATTCAATGCGCATATATTTAATTTAAAAGGTGTTGTTATATTGTGATTTTAGAATTAAGTTGCAAAATAATTCTTGGAATAAAAATGTTTGTAACAGCTATGGAATAAAAGCCATTAAATGTTGGACTTAATTTAGATTACAATAAACTTTTGCTTATTCTTAATTAATGTCTTGTCTCCTTTAGAGCCTCATAATGACTTTCACTCCTCATTTGAACAGACTCAGAAAATCAGAGTTTTCTCCTTCTCATAAATTTCTCTTATTTACTCTAGTGTTTTGAGCTTCATCGTGATGGAGTGAAGGCATAATCTTAAATCACTGGAATAACATTGTCGTGTAATCTTGCAATTGTTAAGTCGTAGAATCCTAAGAGGTGGACGCCTGTCTGTTCGGTTCGCTAATTTAAGTTTTTAATTCGAGTTGAGATGTGATGTTGTATGAAAACTTCTTACTGTAGTAAAAAAATTAGATATGACTGTTTCTGAAAGCTTTTTACTGTAGTAAAACTCGAATCAGCGAAAAAAAAGGGACCCGCACTATAGGTAGAAGGGTGAATCTGCTTTAAAAGCACTAAGTGGTGCACGGGCCTCAACTCTTTCTCCTCATTAAGTTCATCAATGTTCTAGTAAACTTTTGTTATTATATTTTTTGCATATTTGTTGTCGTTAAAATTTTATAATTATATTGTCTTGTTTCCAGTATTTGTTTCGTATTTTGTCTAACAAACTCAACAATGTTACATGTGACTCTAAATTGAAAGAAATAGGCATAATTAAAAGAGGAATAAAAATAAATAGGACAAGGTTTATAATTAGTTAGTAAACTAGCCAAAAATTTGCGTGTTACTACGGAAAATACTATTGGATTATATAAAAAGTTAGAAATTTTTATAGTATAGGATTAGTTTATACGTACATATATATAGAGTTAAAAGTTTCAATGTATTATAGCTTTTGTTTCCTTTTGTTCTTTTTAACTAAAAAATACAAATATTTTTTAAAAAATTAATAATAATAATTAAAAAAGTTGAAAATTTTCAATGTAGATTAAAGAATTTAAAAGTAGTTATATTACTTGGTCTTTGGACATTTTTCGGTGGGTCTGTTGCATTTAATTCAGAACTGAATTGATTAAAGATAGTTAATATATGTATTCAAAATAGTAAATGTTAATTTTTATTGATAATTTATATAAATTAGTAAATATGTCTTACCATGTGGTCAATCTTTTTGGATATGGGTTTTTTAGATCTATTGTTGTAGTAGTGATATTGAAAGATGGATATCTTCAAATATTTTTGAACCAACTGTAGTTATTTTTCCTCCCCTTTGTTGAAAATAAACTTGCAAGATTTTTGTTTGTCCTTTTAACTGAGCAATGATTGGTGGAATTGCAAATGGATGAGTAAAGCCTTCACCAATTGTTAATGTTCATCATTTGTTAATGTAGAGCATGATTTTTTTATCAATGCTTGTGCCGCTCTTCCAACCACTAAAGTAATTTCTAGTTTAATTTATTTAAAAAGGTGTGACTTTATTTTATTTTAGTGTATTTTTATTAAATTTTATTTTTCATTCAAATTATTTATACTATTATCATTTGAGAGGCTTTAAAAATTTAGCGCAAAATGATATTGAAATGGATAAAATCAGACCACAAATCAACATCTTTCTTTTTCAATGTTTTTTTTAATCTTTATTTAGTTTTAGTCTCAAATGCACGCTACACACACATTATTAATTTAAAATAACGGCTAACTCAAAATTTTTTTTTTAAAAAAGAAGTAAAAAAGACGACATAAAAGAAATGAAAATAATAAAGGCAGAAAATCTTAAGCAAAGAGAAAGTAATCTAACTTATTTTGTTGTGTTTTAAATTAATTCAATTTTATTTTGTTTATTTAATTTGGTGTTATTTGATTTTAATTTAGAGTATTTTTATTTAATTTTATTGTATTATTTATGACATTTTTATTTAAATAATATAAAAATTTAGCACAAGACGGTAGTAAAACAGACAAAATTGAACTCCAAATCAATTCAAAATAATAAATAACTATAATAAAGAATAAAAATCTAAAAAATAAACCGGAAATAGTTTGAAACCGTCCGATAAAAAATTTCGACGGTTGTGATTCACATGTGAAAAGCACGCGCAAGAGAAGTGCGTTCAACGAGGGGAAGAGGGCAGCTTCACAGTGATGGGCTTCGCCATATTTTTCTTCGGCCAGTCGGGCGTCGACACATAGCAATTTTAGAGCGAAAGATGTAAAAGCTCGTAGGAAAGGAAAAGAGAAGAAAAAAAGAGTAAAATTGACAATTCACATTGAAAAAATAAGAGATATAAATGTAATTCAGACAATGAATAGTAAATTGTGAGTGTGTGAATAGTGAATTATGAGTGTATGAATAGTGAATCTTAAGTCTGTTTTACTATATAATAATATGCTAAATGGGTGTAAATCCAAATTTACTCTAAATTAATATTTCAAAAATATCATAACTAAAAAAGAAAACAAAACCCAAAAAAATTCAAAATATAAAAATGCTTATTAATTTTTATATATTAATAAATTAGTTATTTACTAACATAAGTTTCAAATATATCCTTGTTTTCTACAATTTTTCGTGACTTTTCATTAAAAAGCAATGTTACATACGATTTCTACTCATGATACAATAGTCATTCTCATCGCTCGTGTATAGACTTAAGCTATGTTCATTTTATCGATTCGAGTTTAGAATTTGAGTTTTATTATAATAAAAAATTATCAAAAATAATTATATTTAATTTTTTTACTACAGTAAAAAATTTTCACATAAAATCACATTCAAATTTAAATTAAAAATTTAAATCAGCGAACTAAACGATCATAAAAAATCATATTTGCAACCAGGCCGTTTAGTTCTTGCTTTTCTGATTTTTAAATTGTTTTTATGCACTTTCAAATTACATATGAATTGACCTCTCTACCCTTAAATTAATTATAATGCAATTTATCAGCCTGGCACCCTCCCTGCAATAGAAACAAGTGTCGTGTGAAGTCCATAAACTGGCTGACACCATTACTTTTAACATTAACACCTGATTTTTTATTTAATTTTTTGGACTGCACAAAATTTCCACTTGGGTGTCTGTACAGTCTGGTACTCATTTAGTTTACTAATTTGAGTTTTTAATTCGAATTTATATGTAATTTTATGTAAGAATTTTTTACTATAATAAAAAAGTTATGTGACTATTTTTAAAAACTTTTTACTGTAACAAAACTTAAATTTTAAACTCGAATCAATAAAATAAACATAATTTATGTATTAGACATCTTTATATTGAGAATATTATTTTACTCTATTGATCCAAATGGTTATTTTTAATTGTTGAATTGATCTTCTAATTAGTAGATTTATGATATTCACATTAAAAATTTATAATACATTACACAAAATTATATTAGATCACTAAAAAACTAATTCAACAATATCAGATTATGTTTATTTTACCGATTTAAGTTTTATTATAATAAAAAAAATTTAAAAATAATCACATTTAATCTTTTTACTACAATAAAATTTTTTTACATAAAATTATATATCAACTTCAATTAATAAACTAAACAACCTTAAAATAATTTTACTGCCTTCTCCATCGTAAATGCATTCAAATGTAAAATTATTAGGGTTAGGATGGCGTTAGGAAGCGGACACGCTGGGGTGGGGGCCGGAGACACCGAAGCGCCAATGGAAGTATGATGATGGCAATAGAGAATCGAAGAAAAATGATAAATAATTTGATCACATCAGATTCTCAGTCACTTTTTGCTGAAATCAGTGTCTTATCAAAACAAAAAAGCCTGCCTCATAGGATAGAGAAAACGGTACTTCCTTTCACCTTTCTTCTCTTCACAACTACTCTCTCTCTCTATCCACACGATCATTTCATTTCCATTTGTCCAATCACTCCTTTTCTCTCTCTCTCTCTTCCTCTCTCTCTCATCTGTCCATCCATCTAATCCCTTGTCTTGCACCCACCATTTTTAATTAATTTTGGTGACCAAAACCCACCAACATTTCTCTAAACCCGGAAGGTGATCTGATAAATAACCCCTTTTTTTTATTAGGTAGTGTTTTACGGTGGAATGGAATGAATTTTATTATTATTATTGTTATTATTTGAGATTTTTTTTAGAATTAAAAAAATATGTAAATTTAACAATTAAAAGAATTAGACCCCGTTCATTTTATTAATTCGAGTTTAAAATTTAAGTTTTATTATAGTATAAAATTTTTAAAAACAGTCACATTTAATTTTTTTATTACAGTAAAAAACTCTCATATAAAATCACATTTCAACTTAAATTATAAACTCGAATCAGCGAAGTAAACAGACCATTAATTTATTAGTATCAAAAATCTTTTTTTTCTTAAATAGAATGAATTTTTCAGATTTTTTCTTCACTAACTTGACCTCTGAAAGATCTATTTCTTTCTAGCAAAAAAAAAAAAAAAACCTCTATACCTGCATGTCTTCTTCGCTTACAATAATTTATTAATTCTTGTTTCGTGGTTTGATCTTTGTTTGATGAAATTCTTTTATCTCTTTTATATCATTTTCAAGCTCTGCAAAAAACAAAAACAAAAAAAAAAAAGTGGAGAAAGAAGCTGTGTCTTCGTGATAGTAAATGTGTTTGGCGAAACGATTCTAATTTACGTCGTGCAAACGATAATGGACAAGTGTTTACGAAACTAAGAGAAAAGTAAAAGTGTCACTACTTTATATGAATTATTTGATAGCATAGCATATATATTGATCTAAAAATTTATTTCTCTACTCTTCCTTTTGACTTCATTCATTGTTGATTAAATTACTAATCTTCTTGTAAGGGTATAAGTCATCATGGCAAAACTTAACTAAATAAAATAAAATAAAACAGGCCTTTTCTTAACACATGATCATGAGATTGTTTGTGTGAAAATTGTTGATAAATATGAATTTCCTATATATATATGGCATAACTTGAATGTACATTAGACAAAGGTTAAAAACCACCTGAATTATTGGAGACAATTTAACATTGAATGACACTCAATTTCACTATGTTTTTTTTTTTAAAAAACTTTGTCAATTCTAAAAAATAAAAACTGTCATTAAATTAAGTATTTCCACTAGTACTGGATCTTCTTTCATTGTAATTTGTTTGTGTTTGTTTTAATGTTGAAACTAGGATGCAAAACAAGCCGATAAGCAGATTTTGAGGTTGTGTGGGTTGAAAACTTTATAAAAAAAAAATCACATGTATATATACATTAAAAATAATTTTGTATCTTTGTTTTTTTCGGGAATTCTGTGTCTTTTTTTATAGCATGCATGCTTAATTAGTACAATAACTTGCAATCTTTTTATTCTGAGATAGATCAACAAATATCAAGTACCACTCACATTTATCAGGAATTCATGATCATATGTACTTGTTCAAACGAGTAAAAGTTAAACATTCAACAAAGCAACATAGTTGATAATATTTAAGGCCTCGTTCACTTCACTGATTCGAGTTTAAAATTCGAGTTAAAATATGACTTTATGTGAGAGCTTTTTACTGTAGCAAAAAAGTTAAATGTGATTGTTTGTGAGAGCTTTTTACTGTAGAAAAACTCGAATTCTAAACTCGAATCAGCGAAGTGAACGGGGCCTAAAAATATCCCAAGTCGGTTAGGTATTTTTTCACACCCTACTGCAAAATCCTTTTAGTTTTTTGGCTTCTAAAATATCATAAGAAATTACATAAAATCTTAATAATGATTTACAAATTAATATAGCATTATTGCTCCAAACAGTTTTTTCTTTTAACGGTTGCTCTCTAAGAGTATGTTTGGTAGGAAAGAAAAGTAGAAGGAAGGAAGAAAGTGTTGAGATTTTGGGAGGAAAAATAAAAATGTAAGTTGTTTGGTAGGAGAGAAAAGAGAAAAGAAGAGAAAATTGAGTGAAAAATAATACATGTGGAGGCCACCATTTTTTTCTTTCCACAAGTGGGCAGAAAATGAGATAAAAAATGAGGACAACTCATTAAAGTAAGTAAAGTTACTTACTAAACTACCATTTTCTCCATCAACATCCAAGTAAAAAATTTAAGGGTATAAAAGTAATTTACGAGTAAGATTTTTTCTTTCCTCTCAATTTAACTTTCAATACCAAACAAGTGAAAGTAAGCTCATTTTCTTTCCATCTTCTTATACCAAACAACGTAAAAAAAAAATTAATTTCCTTTTTATCATTATTATTTTCCATTACTTTCATATTTTTTTTCTATCCTATTTTCTTTCCTTTAGCATAACTGTTTATACGTTGTATTCGTCAGAAAAGAAACCATTCCGATCCCTTGCTTACATAAACACGATCATATTCATTCCTGTAACGTCATTCAAATAGATTGAGTGAATCAAATCTTTCAGTGCACAAAGCCATGTTTGTACAATTGTACCAGCTAAAGTTTGTGGCCTAGATATATATTGTATCCATATATAGGTCAATCTCGTAGGTATATGAAATGGTATTCATAATGATTATATATATATATATATACACGTCAGCTTTGGCAAAGAAACAAGTACATATGCTATCGATGCAGGCACAAGACTTAGCAGATTTTTTACTATTATTATTATTATTATCTATGACTGTATTAATTTTGAATGATCAAATTGTCATTAAATTTTGATAAAATGACATATTTTTAAATTTAACATAATTCTGATTTGATGTATCAATTTAAAACTTTATCTTACTAATGGGATTTTAATCATTTACCACAAATTTCTCCATTTATTATTATTCTCGGTAAACAAACATGCGTGTTGTAATAATAAAAAAAAGGATATTAACCAAATAAAAAGGATAAGAATTATATGTAATAGGAGATGCAAAAATATTATACCAATATATTACAGTTTTAACTGCTATTAGACTATTGTTAAATTGTATTAAATTATTATCTTTTGAACTCTAATATATTATTGTATAATCTAACGGATTCAAAATTTGGTAAGTTAAATTTTTTTTTTATCATTAGCTTTCTTATGGTAGGATAACAAAATAATAGTAATAATAATTTCATGCCTCCAAGACTCAATACAATTATGGCATAGTCATTTATTACAATTTCATGACAAACTAATTTCATTACAATTTTTTATTCTATTTTGTTACACAATCTCATGCTGAGCAACAAAAAACAAAAAAAAAAAAAAAAAGATAATTTCTTAGCGTGTAGTATTGTGTGTAACGTTTTTTTACTATAATTATCGAACTATTGTGATCGTGTGAATCTGACACTAATAATAATAATAATAATAAAACACAAACAGAGAGTGCTACAACTGTTAAATATTGCTAACGACGTAAATAACTACCCATAGTTAAAAGCTAACCTCATGTATTAATACATATCGTTAGTAGGATAAATAGATATTTGATGTAAGGGTGGCAATTCGTGTCACGTGTCGTGTTCGTGTCGTGTTTTGATCATTTTTTTAAAATTTACAGTCAATCTGAACACGACCCGTGACACGGAATTTTTTAAAAACCGCAACATGAACACGACACGACCCGTGACACGAAATTGACCCGTGAACCCGAAATTGACACGAAAATTGTATACTTTTATTTAGTTTTTTACATATTAGAAATAACTTAAAATTCATAACACACTAAATTACAATAACATCCATTGAAATTAAGTAAATAATAGTATAAGATTTTGAGTATAACTATCATGATATCACAAGTTCATAATAAAACTTAAAATATAAAATGAAAAATATATGTATTTTTTAGTTTTTTACGAGTTTCGTGTCGTGTTCGGGTTAGGCGGGTCCAACCCGAAATTGACATGTATTTTTCGTGTCAATTTTAGGTCGACCCAATTCTGACCCGAACATCTTTTTTCTCAACCATAACCCGTAAAATTCGTGTCGTTTTTGAGTCGTGTCGCGACCCATATTGCCGGTCCTAATTTGATGTATGGTATTTTAATAGTTTTCGAGTTTTTGTATCTCTTAAAATACGAGATAATTAAATGATTACTGGATTTTTTTTATTTTTTTAAACAGGCAAATGAGCACCGATTATTATACGTAATACGAGAGGGGCCATTGGTTATGATTTTCATTTCTTTTTTGATATACGAGACGAGGAAAAGGAATAAGAGAATTATTAAAAGAATTTTGCTAGTCATGATTAATTGTTTGGTAAGGATTTCTTTTTTTTTTTCTAAGAAGAGAATTAGTAAAATTATATTAATTAAAAAAATAATTTGACTGAAAAAAGTGACAGTTAAATATGGGTGTGTGTGAGTTATTTTTGGGCATAAAATTCTTTGTATTATTAATATAACAAAAATCTTTTCGTCCATCTCTTCTGTCAGGATAACCCTTTGGCCAGAAAAATCCATATATATGCCTGCCCACATCCCACATCCCACATGGTTTGGTCATATGCATCTTTTCATTGTTCCCTCTCCTCAAAGTACCTTTTTTTTTTTTTTTTTTTTTTTTTTTTTTTTTTGGCTTAGACTCTTCTGCAAGTACTAGGCTAGCTAGCTGTGGAAGTATATGATTTTGTGATCAGTCGAAAATTTTCTCTCGTTTGCCTTGATTCCATTTCATCTTTCCAGACACCTATTACTATAGAAGGGGCATTTTGCAGGAAGAAAAAGAATATCCTATTATTATAAGTTCAATAGTGATATATAAATCATATTCATAATATATACATATACATATTTTATGCCATGTTATTTTAACTTTGATACTATTTATCGTTAGAGAACATGGACTGCTAACTATTTACACCCGCGCATATTGATCATTTCTTTCATTTTTTTATTTTATTTTTGACATTTTTATTGTGGGGTATGAAACAATATTAATAGAAGAGTTCTATTTTGAATCATCATATATTACCATCAGAATTTAATGCATTATGATATAGTATGTTCTTACAAAGGAAAAAAAAAACTCATAAACTGTTATGATTTTTTTTTGAAGCTTTTGTGTCAATCAATTATCACATTGATTATTATTATTTTTTTAATACAACACAGGATTGAACGCAATCCCTCACCCAAACCTCTTTGTGCTACTAGATTAAGAGGTTTTAGGCGTTATTGCATTGATTATTAATAGTAGCTAGAAAACGAACATTATAGCATTTTTTTTTTAATTTGAAAAAAAAATAGCATTCGCTCACAAACCATTATGATTTTTTTACTTTTCGTTTGGTATCTAGATTCATTCCCTGATTCGAATCATGATTCGTGGTTCGTTACAGTATTTTCTCTCATAAAAAATACACGTAAATCAAAAATGATTCAAATCATATGGTTTGAATCCATGAACTAAACGCTTGTGTAACTTTCTGTGTTGCTTTTCTTAGCTAATTTCGTTCACTCTTCTTGTTCCTTCCTGATAAAGAGTTTTGTTTCGACAATCACAACAACGACAAATTTCTTTGAATGGCCTTTAAAGATATGCTTGTACCAAAAGAGGAGCTTAACTTTTAAATATTTTGATACTAACTATAATATCCACGAAAATAATTAGAAGTAATTAAGATGCTTGGGTTCTCTCTCATCATGAAGAATTTAACAAAAATTAATAAAACATTTTGGCATCATTTCATGATTCCTCATGCCGGGAGGTCGGCAATAAAGAGAAGAATTTCCAAATATAAACAAGTTAATGATTCATTATATATATGGTTGCTACTTTATTATTATTGTTTATATATGAAGTATAAAGGGGACAGAATTTAACTTTGGGCTGTAATACAACCCACTGATAAAAATAAATGAATTATGATGAATAAACAAGTGATGATTATTTAGTAAAGGAGAGATTCACTTATAAAAAGGATTCTACTAAAAGAGCCTTACAACTTGCAATAGCCATTAAACTGCGAGGTCGAAATGCTTTATGCATATATAACAAAACTTGTACTTGGGGGAGGAAGAAGTGCATTTAATGGAGAGCCATTTTGCTCCACTGTAAGAATTGTATTTTAACTGTTAGATTAGTTTTTAACAGTTCAATTTAGAGTAAGAGTAGATCTATGTTACGCAATATAAATTTTTAATACGTAATAGACATATCTAACTATTAAAAAAATTAATTTAATTTTTAACAGTTTAATTTAGAGTAAGAGTAGATCTATGTTACGCGATACAAATTTTTAATACGTAATAGACATATCTAACTATTAAAAAAATTAATTTAACGATTAAAAACAACAGTTCTTATCAGTAGTATAAAAATGCATGTCCTGCTATAATAGTTTCCTCTATATTTGTGTATGTTAATCACAATCACGAATAATTTTTTGGAGAGGTTATTCTTCGTTAAAAGTATATTGTACTGGAAAAGAGAGAGAAGTTTTGTTTTTTAAACAATATTTGCATATACAAGAACATAACCATTGGCATGTGTAGAACAGCATATACCCAATTAACCAAACTTGAAATTTAAAAATTGTAAGCAAAAGAGAAGAACAATCAAATTGTAAGCTTCGCATATAGCCACACACATTTCCATATGTTATTTAGGGCTTATTTTTTTGTACTAAAACTTAAAAAAAGTTTATTTTTTTATAAAATTTGAGTTTGAATTTAAGTTTTAACTCGAGTTTTAACTTGAGTTTGGGGCTAAAATCTGAGTTCAAGTTTCCCCTTCAACTCAAGTTCCTAAACTCAAACTCAAGTTAATGAATAATATTTTTTCTATTCTTAAAAACGCCACAATTTTTTCGTTTTAATTTCGATTGAGATGATTTTTTTTCTATACGTTCACAACGAAGAGACGAATAAAACCCCACCATATACCCTACTAAAATTTTCCATCATCATTGAGTTTTTATTAAAATACTATCTAAATACAAATTCAAGTTTTGACCCACCCAAATACAAACTCAAATAGATTCTCAATTCAAACCATAACTCAAATGTGCACATCCAAATACAAACTCAAGTTACAACTTCAACTCAAATTATAACTCAAATTTAACTAAAGATCTAAACTCAAATCACCACCATAACTAAAAAATGTAACCGAACAAGCCCTTAATACTTATTCATTTGTTTCTGTTATAAAAATTGAAATGTTAAGAATCATTGATAAAGTTTCAACCTTGATCAAAACGGACTTGGTCATCAAATGTCTCCTAAAAAGTAGAGAATCAATTATTTGTTTTAGCTAAATTGGTGATACACATTTGGAAAAAGCAGTTGAAACCCAACCAGCCATGCATGCAGAATAACATGGATTTGACAATTCCTCTATAAATTGACAAGAGATTCCTTACATGCTTGCGAAACTATAATGGTATCTCACTACCCATAAATATATATATATATATATATATACATATATAAATATACATATTAACATTACAATTTTTTTTTTTTTTTTTTATAAAATCACGATCAGAATCTATGGGTGCTTTGGGCAGTATTTGTTGGATAAAATACAAGTGTAATCGGTCTAAATGACTCATAATATAAAGAATTTATATTAGGGTCTGAGAAAGGCAATCTCGAGAAATGCCCTCTTCATAAAAGGGCATAAATCTACGTCATTTTTGAAACGTTAACCGTGCGTTTTAAATTAGGGACCGTCACCATGAAACAAAAAAGTTAGAAGGAAGCTGGCTACTATGAAATGGGCCTACAGAAAACAGATAATGCGGGAGAAATACAGAAATACCATTTATATTTACATCATTTTTTTCATTTATGCCACACAATGATGTAAATTTAAGATCTATGCCACTAAGTTTAATAGAAAAATATGATCTATTAAAGTTTAGTGGCATAAATGTAAAATTATTAAATTTTGATGGCATACCATTTCATTCCGTCGTCTCGCCCCATTCTTACTAAGAAACAGAAAGAAACAAGAGAGTGGGAAAGTAAGGAAGAAACATACGTAGAAATCACTTCAAAAACAATGATAATTTTGACAAATATCCTTTAAAAATACATGTATATTTATACCTTTTACTCTTAATTTATAACTTTTTTAATCAAGTAATTACATTAATAATAAAATATTTATTAATCAGATTTATACACTCTCAAACGTAAATTCTTCATTTTCTTCCCAAAAACAAAGGAAAGAAACAAGAGGGATCCAACAATAGATCCATGCCATAAGCCCAATTAAGCCCATTTCCCCTCACAAGTTGAGGCGCTCTTTCCTTTGCCTTTGCCTTTAATTTTTTGTTTTGTTTTTTGTGTTTTTTTTTTCTCAGCTCGAGAATAGAGATTAAAGGAAAAAAAAAAAAATCAGCCAACCCTTATCACCTAACATGAAAGGTGAAACTCAACAAGCTTTCTCAAAACAGCTTATTTTTAATGTAAAAAAATTCATTAATATATCTTTTTATTTCTCTGTTCGAGAGAAAAAAAATTAAAAATAAAATTCTCTCATTTTACACTAAATTAAAAAATCATTTTCATTTCCGTTTTTTTTTTATTATGCCAATCATCATTTTAAAAACGTTTTCATTTTTTTTTCTCAAAAAATGTGAAATAAAAACGACATCAATTCTAAACATGGTCAAAAACATTGAACGCTGTAGAAGGAAGAAACGAGCAGACTCTTGCTCACTAAAGAAACAGCTGTGATAAATTAAACTAGATTAGATTACAAAATAGCTAGCTCTAAGTTTTACTTTCTTTTTGAAACAAAATAGCCCGCAGCCCTGCCCAACATCTCAAAAAATATAATTTAATGGGCAAGAATATGCAAACGAGCAAAAAACTCATTGCTTGATGGTGAGCTCAGCTCTGAGATGGAGAATGCCATTGATAAAATAGGGGCTATCCTCGGGCATAAATGTTGTCCAGGATAGGCCGAGCAAATTCCGGTACCTGACAGCCTTTCCACCGGTGAACTTGTAATTTCTTTTGTATTTACTCACAGTCCTCGGTCGCCTTTGATCTCGACGCAAAGTCGTAGTCAACTGAAAACATAACTGATCCCTTCTCCTGCATCCCCAAGAATAGCCCAAAGTAGTGGACTGAGCTCTGTTGGTCCATGTTTGTTAAGGAATCTCAAGATTAAGCTTGTTAAGCAAGCTTTGTTATTAGTCAGTTATTAAGCTTACGGTTAATTAGGTGGTTAGTTTGTTATCTTACTAAATAAGCTTTACTAATCTTGCTGAGAAAGCTTACTGTTGTAATCTATATATAAACTTGTTACTGTAGCAATATTAATCAATTAATTGAATTCTTCCAAAATCCTTTCTGAGTACGTTTTCTTATAGGTATCAGAGCACTCTTCTTGACGGTGACGGAGTTCTTTTCCAGTAACCGCCATGGGAGATCCTTCTACGGCTGTGCAAACAAATTCTTCTGCTTCTTCTTTCTCTCGTTCGACTTCGATTACCTTTTCACATCCGATTTCCTCAAAATTGGATAATAACAATTTTCTTGTGTGGCGGCGACAAATCCTTGCTACCGTTCGAGGTTATCGCCTTCAGGAATTTCTCTCCAATTCTGCAAGATTTCCTCCGAGGTTTCTTTCTCCTGAGGATGAACTTCTTCGCGTGATTAATCCAGAATTTCTTGAGTGGGAACATCAGGACCAGCTGCTCGTATCTTGGATGTTGGCCTCCATGACGGATTCAGTTCTTGCTCGAATGGTCAACTGTGAAACTGCGGCTCAGGTCTGGCAAACAATTGAGGTATACTTTGCCTCACAAATTCCTGCTAAGAAATCTCAGTTCAAGACTCAATTGCAAAATGTTTGAAAAGATTCTTTAACTGTGAATGAATACTTGCTTCGAATTCGGTATTTTGTTGATATTCTTGCTTTAGTTGGACATGTAATTGCTCCCAAGGATCATATTGATGCAATCTTTAATGGCTTACCTCCTGAATACGATATTTTAGAAATCAGTGTGAACTCTGGATTTGGTGAACATTCAGTTGAGGAAATTGAGTCTCTAATTTTGGCTCAAG
The DNA here is from genome assembly GCF_000414095.1 of Morus notabilis. Taxonomy (NCBI): domain Eukaryota; kingdom Viridiplantae; phylum Streptophyta; class Magnoliopsida; order Rosales; family Moraceae; genus Morus; species Morus notabilis. The sequence continues at coordinate 28,828 of NW_010357254.1, forward strand.
AAGTTCGAATTGAAAGGGCTGTTAAGATAAGTGATGGCTCTAACTTAGCTAGTAATCTCACTTCTGCCAATCTTGCCATGGCTGGTGGTACATCCCATTCTCACTCGAGATTTTGGGGTTCTGGTTTTGAGGGTTTCAACTCCAGTTACTCTCCTCATACTTCTTCTTCTCATGGAAGTTATAATGGAGGTTTCTCTCCATTTTCTGGCCACTCCTTTGGTGGATTTTCTTCTAGACAAAATTCATTCTCTGGAAATTCTAACATCAGCAGCAGGGGAAAGTTTAGTGGTCGTGGCCGTGGAAATGTTTGGAACAAGAACAAGGTCCAATGTCAACTATGTGGAAAAACATGACATATGGTGATGCAGTGCTATTATCATTTTGACAAATCTTTTACAGGCCCTTCTCAGTTCAACCATCAACTTCAGGGTAATCTTGCTTAATGTCAAAGTACCTCGATTGATTCAGCTCAGATGGGAGCTATGCTTGCTGCTCCTGAAGCTATAACCGACTCAGCATGGTATCTAGATGTATCCTTTAACATGGAGTGGTATCCTGATTCTGGTGCTACAAACCACTTGACAGCAGATCCTTCCAATCTCATGTCAAGTTTAGAATTTTATGGACCTGATTAGGTGCACATGGGTAATGGTAAGGGACTGACTATTACACGCATTGGCTCTTTTGCTTTTTCTAGTCCTTTTGTTTCTTCTAAATCTCTAGCTCTCAAACACTTATTACTTGTCCCTGAAATTCGTAAAAATCTATTGAGTGTTTCAAAATTTGCGGCCGATATCAAGTTTTCTTTGAATTTCACCCTACTTCCTGTTTTGTTAAGGATTCAACTTAAAACGAAGTGCTGCTGAAGGGTTGTCTTAAGGATGGTCTCTATGTTTTTGACAACTCCCAGCTCAATCTCAAGTCGTTGGATTCAATTGTCTCTCAACCTTCTTCTATATCTTGTTCTTCTGTTTCCAGCAATTTAAATTCCTTTATTCCTGTTATGCATGCTTGTTCTAGCACTGTTCATAGATCCACTGCTTTTGAGCTTTGGCATAATAGGCTAGGTCATCCATAAGATAAGATTGTACAGCATGTGTTGTCTACTTGTAATCTTTCTGCCATCAATAAAATATCTTCTACTATCTGTCAGTCGTGTTATCTTGGTAAAGTACATAAGCTGCCCTTTCCAATCTCTCAAACAACATACACTAAACCATTGCAACTTGTCTTCTCTAATTTATGGGGTCCCTCACCCACCTTGTCTTCCAGTGGATATCGATATTATATTCATTTTGTTGATGCTTATTCTCGCTTTACTTGGGTGTATTTGCTTCGCACAAAATCTGAAGCATTACAAGCCTTTATTAACTTCAAAACACTGGTTGAAAAATAACTTGAAGCATCCATCAAAAGTGTTCAAACTGATTGGAGTGGGGAATACCGTGTCTTTACAGATTTTCTTGTCCAAAATGGCATTGAACATAGACACCCTTGTCCTCATACACATGAACAAAATGGCACTGCTGAGCGCAAGCATAGGCACATAGTGGAAATGGGTCTAACCCTCCTTGCTCAAGCATCCATGCCTTTTAAGTATTGGGATGAAGCTTTTCGTACCTCTGTTTTTCTCATAAATAGACTTCCAACACCAATACTTCATCATAAAACACCCTTAGAAGTTCTCTTTCATACTAGACCTACATATTCACAACTTAAAGTTTTTGGATGTGCCTGTTATCCAAACACTAGACCCTACAACAGACATAAGTTGGACTTTAGGTCTACACCGTGCACTTTCCTTGGGTATAACATCAAACATAAAGGGTACAAATGTCTTGATTCCTCTGGACGAATTTATATTTCGAAGGACATCATATTTGATGAGATTTCTTTTCCTTTTGCTGGTTGCAATAAAGCTGTTGTCCTCAACCCTGGTGAGGCCAGCTCATCTTCTCTGTCCTCTTGTCCATCTCCTCATTCTCTCTTGACTACTATTGCCTCTTCTTCTACTGTTCCCTCAGTCAGTGAACCGGTTCCTGTCACAGAACCAATAATTCCAGCACCTGCTCCATGTGCTGAAAACCAGGCTCCTGTCACAGCACCAATAATTCCAGCATCTACTCCATGTGCTGAAAACTCACGGCAGTCCATTTCCTTGCCTTCTCAGTCCATGGTCACACGTTCCAAACGGGGAATTTTCAAACCCAAAGTATACATGGCCACTAATGAACCTGGTACAGTTGAAGAAGCTCTTACATTAGAGCATCAGAAACAAGCCATGACTAATGAAATCCTTGCTCTTCAACGGAATAGCACCTGGAGTTTGGTTGCATTACCTCCTGGAAGGAAGGCCATTTGCTGTAAGTGGGTTTTTCGAGTGAAGGAGAATCCAGATGGCAGCATAAATAAGTATAAAGCTAGACTTGTGGCGAAGGGGTTTCACCAAGTTGTCGGTTTTGATTTCACTGAGACTTTCAGTCCAGTAGTCAAGCCAACCACTATTCGAGTTATACTCACTTTGGCATTGAGCAAACAATGGTCTGTGAGGCAACTTGATGTGAATAATGCCTTTTTGAATGGAGATTTACAAGAGGAGGTTTTCATGGAGCAACCTGCGGGATTCATTGATCAACAAAATTCCAGCTTGGTGTGTAAGTTACATAAATCTCTATATGGCTTGAAACAGGCTCCTCGAGCCTAGTTTGATAAGCTCCACCATGCCTTGATCAAACTTGGTTTTCATTCAGCCAAGTCTGACAGGTCACTCTTTATTCAAATCACAGCACAGTGGTCGTTATATATTCTTGTCTATGTGGATGATATATTGATCACAGGGACTAATGACTTGGCTATCCAGAAGGTGCCGGATCAACTAAACTCAGCCTTTGCTCTTAAAGATTTAGGCGAACTTGATTATTATATGGGAATACAGGTAACCAAGACCACTCAAGGACTTCACTTGTCTCAAAAGAAATACATCACGGATTTGTTGTGTAAAACAAAGATGCAGTATGCCAAAAGCGTTTCTGCACCGATGACAACCGGACAAAAGTTAACTTCTTTTGGCAGTGATCCAGTGAGCAATGTCCAGCTGTATAAAAGTGTGGTTGGAGCTCTGCAATATGTGACAATTACAAGGCCGAAAATCTCATTTAGTGTCAACAAGGTATGCCAGTTTATGCAAGCACCTTTGGAGGCTCATTGGAAAGTGGTAAAGAGGATTTTGAGATATCTTGCTGGCACAATTGACTATGGACTTCATCTGAGACAATGTCTTGCAGCAAACTTGGACTTGGTTGGCTTTTGTGACGCTGACTGGGCATCAGACGTTGATGACAGGAGATCTACCTCAGGCTTCTGTGTCTTCCTTGGACCAAATCTAGTATCGTGGCAATCTAAAAAACAGCATACAGTGTCTCAGTCATCCACAGAGGCAGAGTATCGTAGCTTAGCTAGTGTTGTGGCAGAAATCTCTTGGATGCAGTCTCTATTGAGTGAGTTAAATTTCTCTGCCTTAAGGACACCTGTAATTTGATGTGACAACCTCAGTACTATTCATTTAGCAGCAAACCCAATCTTACATGCAAGAACTAAGCATATAGAGTTGAATTTGTACTTTGTCCAGGAGAAAGTCATGAGAAAGCAAGTAACCATGTGCCTGCAGTGGATCAATTGGCTGACATCTTTACTAAAGCCAT
>NW_010357255.1:0-2998 GCF_000414095.1 Morus notabilis
TGCCCAAACTTAGGCACTTATTGCGATGTGCTTTGTGAATTTTGAAACGGAAATAGTAGAAAATATGTCAATATGAAAAATTTTAAAAAGTATATAGGTTAATTTTTAGTTATAGAAATTTATAGGTCATAATTTGTCAAGTTTTAGTTTATAATCAAATAAATTATAGATAAACTTATCAAGTTATGGTTTATAGTCAGACAAGTTTAGATAAAAACCGTGAATTATAGACAATAACTTGTCAAGTTATGGTTCATAACCAGACAAGTTATGGATAAAAACAGTAATTTGACCTATTTATTAACTTATGTAAACTATTGGCCTATTAATTTTAATTCATCTCAAATCTTAACATATTTTCCTCTTTCTCTCATTTTGAAACCTGCCATTCTCACCATTCCCTTTGTGTCCAAGTCCATCAAAATTCGGATGGTATTTAAAAGGGTATTTACCTTTTTATACAATGTATTTTAGATTTATTTAAAAATTATATCTTTACTTTTAATTTCATTAAATATGTATTTTTAAATTAGATTTAATATCTAAATTTATACATTTCTATAGCCAACCTTTGATTTTAATCTTAAAAATACCTAAAATACCATCAAATAAAAAAATAGAAAAAGAAAAAAAAACTTTAAACTTACAGTTTTGACTTCAAAAATATAAAAAAATACCATTGAAATAGATTTTTTTGTGTTTTAAATTTTTATTGTTTGTAATATTGAAAATTTTAATTTCTTGTCTCTCTTTTTTTGGAATAGTTTAGTCATTTTAAAGGTTAAAATTAATTATTGGCCGAAATAAGATATAAATTCGTATATTAAATCTGATTTAAATGTATAAATTTAATGAGATTAAAAATTAAAGATAAACATTTTGAATAAACCTAAAACACAATGTATAAAAATATAAATATCCCGTTTTAAAAATCCCCCCATACAATAGTGTTTGTCTCATTATAGACATCAAAATGTCACATTTCACCTCACAACCCACGTGTATTAATAATGAAAATGACATGTATTAACAATATTTTAATTAAATTTATTACGAACATCATTTTGATTATTATCTTTAAATATTATCCTCTCGCATATAACACTGATATACAATACTTAAGGTTACATAAATAATCATAAAATTTTTAGTGATATTCTTAAAATATTCAATAATATATGCATACAAAATAATAGATAAACTTATTTATTAAATAAATAATAAATATCTTATTACATCTCATACAACCAAGAACCGCACCGATCACAAAGGGCAATGGTTGGTTTCTGACCAATATTATTTGATTTTGTGACCGTTGATTTTTAGTAGGAACCGAATTTTGAAAGAAAAGATTAAACTATATTTTTTTTAATTTCAACTATATATATATAGTAAAAAAAATTTTAAAAATAAAGCCAATAACGAAACAAAGGCCTTAATTAATAAAAAATATATATAATGTGTGAGGATAAAGAGAGAAATGTAACTACATAATTCGTTGATTCAAGTTAAAATGTGACTATATATGAGAATTTTTTACTGTAATAAAAACGTTAGATGTAATTATTTCTGAGAATTTTTTACTGTAGTAAGGCTCGAATCGGTGAAATGAACAGGACCTATATAATACAAACTGAATAATAACCCCAAGGAAGTCATGGTGCAGTGGTAAGTTGGCTGAATGAAATTGCCCAAGGCAGGCGTTTGAACCTTCATACCACGAATAAATTTTTATTTAAAAAAAAACAGTGTAAAAAGTTTAGTTGGTTGGTTCGGTTAAACCGACAACCTGCACCTCTAAAAGTGAGAATTGAATCACCCAGAACATGGGCGGTTTAGTTAACTGAATGTGAGTGTCGGTTTGTATTAAAAATTGATTTTTCTGTTTGTTACAGTCAATTTCGTTGGTTGGAAACGATTGGTGTCGATTTTTCGGTTTTTTGAACAACCCTAATCAGGAAATCAATGAAGTGATATCCACACTCGAGTAAGATAACCTTCCCTTTACAAGAACAAGCTTAAGCTGAATTGGCTCGAGGACTGTTGGTTGCCTTGGTCCCTTTTCATTAACCTGCAACATAGTTCAAATCATTACAAAACAACACAGTTTCTTCTTATATATTTTACTGGAGTGGACTGAAATTGGAAGTCCAAATCAATCAATAGATGCTCAAAGAATAAGAGTTTCATATACAATACAAAACAGGACTGCATTGGTATACCAAATTATTTAAAAAAATGTAACAGAATTTGAACAGTAACTAGTGGAGATCTGTTCAACTACACAAAGGAAAAAACTTAATCTATTTTACAAATATAATCAAGAAGAAAAGCTTTACTAAATCAAAAAATAACAAGAAGAACTCTTTATATTTTAATATAAAATCACTTAAAAAGATACAAAAGATGGTGTCATTTTCATTTAACTTAAACTCACACCTCACTGAGAACAATTCAAGTGTTATGGAGCAAAAACTCACACCTTCTAAAGAGACAAATAAGGAATTATTCCTATAACTCAAAATTTTGCGTAAAATGAGCATATGAAAATCTCAAAGTGCCACTAATTTTGTTAATTCAGATAAAATACAAACAAGAAAAGAAAGCTGGAAATAAAATGAAATGAAAATAGCTGTCACGGCCGGCGTCGTTCTGCTGCTCACAGTCGTTCCGCTATTCAAGGTCGTTCTGTTGCTCACGGCACGGCCGCCACCGCTGGTCACGGCCCACGTCGTTCCACTGCTCACGGCAGTCGACGTTCCGCTGTTCTAGGTCGTTCCTCTCCTCACGGCCGTCACAGTTCCACTGATCACGACTGCCGACATTCCGCTACTCACGGCACTACAACTGTTCAAGGCCGATCCGCTGCTCACAGCCGTCACGATTCTGCTGGTCACGGGCGCCGCCATTCCGCTGGTCACGTCACTTCCGCAGTTCAAGGCCGTTCCGTTGCTCATGGCACCACGGTTCCGCTGGTCACGGCAGCCGCCGGTCCGCC
>NW_010357255.1:3590-61393 GCF_000414095.1 Morus notabilis
TGACAGTTAGAGTGCATTGGTGGTAATGGAGAAATGATAATGATAATGGTAATAGGAATAAAATAGGAAGAAAAAGAAAGTGATTCTTTTATTTGTTTGGATTTTCGCAAACAACATATAATGAAACATGATTCTTCTAGTTTTGACAAAATGACTCTTATACCTTCGTTAAAATATAGTCAAGTCTTCAAAATTTTGTCTGCACTTCTAAAATTTTTAAATATAACAAGTCATCTCTACAAATTTAAAACTGTGAATTCATGTCTTTTTAGCCCTTGCTCCCCAATTTTTCTTTTTTATCGAAAAGCTTATCAATGAATGAGAAAGAATGAAACGAGCAGGAAAACAAACAAGGCCTGCAACAAGCAAAGCACAAAAAACTCAAAGTAAATTTTAAAAAATTGACAGTAGGAAGTAACTGAAACAAAAAGAAAAGCATCAATCCTTGACCTAAATCAATGCTCGTAAGTAGAACTGCAAATTGAGGCCGAACTAAATGGGTTGGCCTAAGCCTGTTATTATGGATCCGGATCCAGACCGAGGTTTCGAGCCTAAAAGTGTTTTGTAGCCCAGCTGGAGGTGCGTTTTTTATTTTATTTTTTGAATTTGCCTTATAAAAAGAAAGGCACGCATGGCCGCACACCCTAGCCCGCCGGGCTGGGCCAACCCTCCAAGATCTCGTTCGGATCATCGAACTTAAACTTTAAACACTACTGGTAAGGTGTAGAGATGCCTATTACAATTTCATTATTGGGAGAGAGAAAAAAGAAAAAAGAAGTGCCCAATTATTGAGGAAGACGCCGGAGGAGCAGAGTGTGGACATGGTTCGTCACGGCAGATTTGACGAAGAGGTGTTGCGGCGGATCGGGACGAGAAGAAGAGTAACGCGGGCCAGTTACCGAGCGAGCTCCGCCCACCCATGCTCAATAATCGCCGATGAACATCGCACCCATGCGAGGCGCTAGCTGACGCCTCGCATCTCCTTACACGATTCCTGTCGTCGAAATCCCCCCCCCCCAAGCCTCTCGTCGAGCCTCCTTATCCTCCCACGCCTCACCACCGTCAACACCTTGAGGCTCCGCAACCATCACTGTTGTCGGCGTTTCCTTCCCCTGCGACCTTCATTGCTGTTGACATCTCGTCACCTGTGCGCTCACATGGTTGGTGGCGAGGCCCACGGCCGTTCCCTTTCTTATTGACCAACAATTAAATTTCTTTATTTTGTGCTTTTTTTGTTGAGAAAATTAGTTTTATTTTTGTGGCTTATGAATTAAAATTAATCTTTGTAATATTAGCTAGTTTATTTGTTGGGGTGAAATTATGATGGATTTTAAAACTAATTTTATTGATGAAAGGTGATCAAATTAATTTGTATATGTTGTAATTAGACTTTATTAACACTACAAGAAATATCAGCATTAGTAGCTGACCAAAAACGCTATTAATCATTAACAATAGCATTTTGTGAAACGTTAGGACATCGGATGTTATTAAAAGTCCTAAGAAAACATAGCGTTCTAAGAGAGTTATGAAAAGCGCTATAGAATTGAGGTATTATAGCGTTTAAAACAAGTTATTTTTAACCTCTTACAGCTATTTAGCATGGTTACGATACAGATTAATAGCTTTTTTTCCTTGTCATATTCATACTCTTGTAGCTATTTAAAATTATTATTCAACATATCAATTGTTATCAGTATCTACCAAGTTGGCAATAAAATTACGTTTACAACATAATTCATACAATGTCCAAAACCTTAACAGTCAAAACAAGTAAAGAAAACAGAGGAATAGCTGGAGATATCAAAGTATCCAAAATGTCTAACTAAGTGAAATGGTGAAGTAAATCCTTCCATCTTGACAAAATGCTTCAACAAAAAAGTCATCTCCACTGTTTAACCCGTAAAAAAGTGATCCACTATCAAAACAATAATCAAACTCAGCTAAAACTTCCACCATTTAACCTATAAATAAAATAAGGACTAGTTACACCATTCACAACTACATAGCCACATCCACATATGTTTTGCAGTGAGTTAGAGGAAACATGGCTGCAATGATGCACTAGGCAAAAATTTAATGTCAAACTTGTAAGTCAGAGAGTATCTTACATGTATTGTTATGTAAATAGTTGGAGAAAACATGAGTCTTCATTGCCTATATTTAAACCCGAAGAAGAAAGAAAGGAAAAAACCTGGTGACAACTCCTGCATAAAACCGTCCAACAAAGCAAAGCAAAACAAAATAGTAAAAGAGCAAAGACAACCCAAACCAAAGCAAAATAGCAAATTAGCACATCAGCAAATTATGAACATAGTAAACCAATTCTCACTTTAGCATAATGTAAATAAACCAATTCACTTTAAATAAATCAATTCTCCATATAAGGTCACTTATGAACATAGTTTATACACCAATATGCCAAGAGTTTTTGCATAAACCAGCAACCAATAATTGTCACACCATTGAAAATCACTCAACATAAGGATCCAAGGCCTCTAAACACATTTAATCATGGCATTTAAATTTCATACCATAAGTGGCCATGTATATATTTTTTATGTAAGGAATGTGTGGTGGCCTTAAGGTTCCAAGTACGGAGCAAACTTCATAGGTAATGACAATTACGCTACCAAGGTTTAGCCAACTTCGACATATTGGTGGGGATGGCCGTTAGAGTGAAGCAAAGCATACTTACCAAGGACTTCGACATGTGGACTTTGCGCTTATAGACACAACGATTTAACTTCCTCCTGTGATATTCAACAGAGACATATATATACATATTATGCTTGTACATAGAAGACCTTACTAAGGGAGCAATCAACAGAATTTAACTCCAAATGAGCAGTGGATGCATGTTATTAGCCCAGAAGCAAGAATGGCATAATAATAACACCATTTTTATATCAACTTAAGCAAAACATAAGAATAGAAAACTTCATTAAACTTGAGGCAAATGACGACTAGCTTCTGTTTCTTGTTCCGGTCCAACAACGGGGACGCTGCCCTGCCCTTCTCCTGCCGTGGAAGGACTTCAGCAAGAAGTCTAACCATTCTTCTCCAAAATTTAGAATCAAACAAGAGCTAACAAAGTAATAAACTGCCAACATAGCTTCAAAAAGAATACTCCTATAAGTACAAATAAATCAATCAACTGATAATCAAATCCAGAATTCATTCCCTTTCCGCTTTACCTTGGAGGAAATCATCTCGGCCGTGGCAATCTTAGCAAGCTTAGCCTTGAAAGAAGGATCAAGATCCTTCTTGTCCAACGCCCGAACTCCAAATGCCATATCTGAACAAAAACACCCATCGAACAAATCTAAACACACATATTAAGCATTATTTGTGAGTCTAATGTCATATTCTATTTACAAAAATTCCCACCTATAGGGATCTAAGACAACAAGCTGATAGGTGGCATTACCAAGATGAATATTGTGAACAAATAAATACTTGTCATTGTGCAAAACCTTTATGAGTAAAATTAATCGTTGTCTAAGCCCAGAACTCATAAGATCTTCTAAATATTTCTGAACATCACATAAAAGATCAACATCAAGTCCCTGGTCAAGCACAACAGCTTGCAAAACAAAATTCACTAGAAGTTTAAGACAAAAAAAAAGGATCACAAAATTACAGTTAAAAATAGGCCACGGGAAAGGAACAAGATTCAGATACCCTTAATAGTGTATAGAGGGCAGTCAATAGATCTCTTCTCTCCGCATACCAAAGCCCTGCTGAAAGGCATAAAATTTCCAGGGGCTCTCGTCCCATCAAACCCCACTAAGAACAAGACATACAGAAACAATAGGAAATAAGTTTTATTTAACCATATACATGTAAGCTAAATGTCCAAATTTTAAGACAAGGAAAGCAGAACTCTACCTCTTGATAGCATGTACAAGCAAGCGGACACAATGAATCTCATTGAGATGAAGATCGTCACTCAACTTCAAAGCCTTCAATACAGCATTAGCACCAAAAAGGTGAAAAGCTCATTGATACATATATTAAACTAACATAGCAACAAGCAATGTGGAGAGATTAGAAGATATAATCCATAGCAAACACAATAAGAGAAAAGTCCTATATTTCCTCTCCATTTTCCTCACTTAAATTATATACCTTTCTTTCCATTCAATTTTCTTTCCTTCTTAACAAACACAGCCAAGGTATTATTCAGTGAACACAAAATGAACCCAGAAAGCTTACAAGATAAATCACTCATAATTGAAGAAACCCAATAACTATCAATTAAAACTTCAACCCTTAGGAAAACCGAGTCCAATTCAACTATTTGGATTACTTAAAGCTTTGTGTCACATTTTGGAGAAATCTTAAGAAATACAAAATGCACAACAATAACCCTTCCATAATCTCCAGTTCCATCCATTTTCCGAGCAACAAAGCAAGAAATTAACCCTTTTTTTTTGTAAAGAGGAGGAAATAAACTTACAATCTGGACATCCTGGTCGTCGAGCAAAATTGGCGGCGAGTCTGGAAGCCGAACTTCTCTCGACTGCACTTGAGCTCGATCGGAGGGTTTCAGAGGCTACAATACCCACGCAAAGGGGGAAAACAACATCAATCACCAACAACAGAAATCACACTTCGTGAAAGTTAAGAAAATACACATTTTCCTTCATTTTCTCGGCAACCAAACGGGGGACGTACCGGATAGGATAGGAGGGACTGGAAGGCGGGGAGAGAGCTTCGAATGGCGTGCAGAAGCTCGACTCTCTGCGCCGGCGTCGGAGGCGAAGGGCCGAGAAGCGCCGATTCAATAATGGAAAGGAGCTCCTTTGTGGAGACCATGGCTGAAAGATTCTCGCACCGAATTCAGCTATGGATTTGTGGAATCGAGTGAGTTTTCTTTTTCCTTGGCTGGGTAAATGCCTCTTCGTCAGAATAGGAGAAGTGGGAATTTAGGGCTTCTTTTTGCTCCTTGTTCGTATGGGACTTGGAAAGACTGGCAATGGAGGCCTCTGGTCTAGAGTGGGGAAGCTTTTGTTCGTATGGGAATTTGAGCAGCAAGCAGAGCACAAAAATAAAAACGGGGGAAGGGGAAATGAAGCGGCGGGAATTTAATGCCCCTTCATTTGCTGATTCGAGTTTAAAATTCGAGTTGAGATGTGATTTTATGTGAAAATTTTTTACTGTAGTAAAAAAATTAGATGTGATTATTTGTGAGAGCTTTCTACTGTAGAAAAACTCAAATTCTAAACTCAACAAAGTAAAAAAATTTGAATTAACAATTTTTTTACTGTCTAATCATTCTAATGTGTACAGTAATATATATTTAAATATATATATACAATAGACCAGTTAAAATACGTATTATAACTATTTTGAAACGTTATTATATATAGCCGAAAAAATAATTAATAACGTTTTTTTTAAAAATATTATAACTAACAGTTATAAAAGGCCTGTTTTGTTGTAGTGTAATGAGTAAAATTGGTTTAATTTTACTCATAGCACTCCAAGAAAGGTTGTTGTTTGCCCATTAGCTATTCAAAAAATCTGCCATATTGCTGGGACCGACCAATTCAAATCAAATTGTACTATTTCGTTAATTACTTTAAAATTATTGAGCGATTTGGTTGGTTTTTAATCTATTTTTTTAAACTGTTTGCTTTATAGTTTAAACTCCCAAATCATTTAATAATACGTCTAAAAAAATACATATATAAATTTTTATTTTTAAAATATTTTTTATATATTTTCACTTTTATTTTTAAAATTATTCATATCACCTTTTTGTTGGTTTATACCAAAATTTTAAATGTTTTATATTAGATATTTGTATTTTTTTTAGTTATATAGTAAATTTAAATTTCATTTTTATTTGTATCGATAAATAATTTTATAATTTTTGTGAATTGTCTCAAATTTTTTAATTTAAAGCTCAAATCAAACTGCACAAAACGTTTATAAGTGGTTTGATTTAATTTGATTTTTTGTTAAAAATATCAAACCGGGCAAAAAAAAATTACTTTTGATATTAGTCTGTGGTTTCAAAAAAAAAAAAAAAAAAAAAAAAAGGACCGCTTAAACCAATCCGAAAACTCCTATTTGCCTAGTTGCATGGCGTTGAGCCCAATTCTGTGGAAATTGATGCTCTCGAATTGGGGAATTTTCTAATGGAGCTCCTCTGTTATTTTATTTTCAAAACTTGCTGATGAATTGTGGTGTTGCTTCATGCGGTTATTGTCCTCAGCTTGGCAATTTAGTATAACATAAATTAAAAGGAATAATCATGTTTTGTCTTGATGTTTGATTGTTTGTGGCTTTATGAGATACCAATGATAATCTCAGTTAAGTCTGAAAGGACTTATTTTCATTTAAATGAAAAAAGTTTTCATTTTAAAAAATAATAATTTGGTGATTACAATTAAGAGTTTTGAGGAATTAAAAAATCCTTAATTTTTCTTCTTTTTTTAAAAAAGAAAAAAGATATAATCAAGATAGTAAAGATTATATTAAGCCTTTTAAATCCTCACAAAGATTAAATATTGACCCTTAGATCATTTCCTACCACAATATTAGTAGACTTGTCCTAAGAATATATGTAAAACTTTTCAAAAAAGAAAAATATTTATTATGTTGATAAGTACACAATTTCATATATTTTGCCAATCAATTTTCTCATGTTTCCTTCCTTGATTCTTTAGTGTTTTTGTGTTTTGTGTGTTTGAGAAGTTAAAATAATTTTAGAAGCTTTCTAGAATTAAATTGGATGCAAAAAGTGAAGAATTACGTGTGAACAGAGCTGATGGGGGCCGCAACACCATTCGCGTGACCAACAAGCCCTTAAGGCCGAGAAACATGCGCCCCAGCACACACACCAAGAGGGCTCGTGCCTGGTCGGCAGACCCACCTAAACACCCACGCTGCTTAAGGCGCACGCCCGCGTTGCTCAAGTCGCACTCCCGCGCCTTGCTGCCAGGAAGACCTGTGCATCTGCGCAGCGTGATTACACCCCTGTACGTCCCTGCGTAGTGCTGATCCGAAGTGACGATTGTGGCAAAGCTTGTTGACTAAGAAAGCTTATTTTGACTCTGAACTTGCCCTTTTTGAGCTCAATTTTGGAGGCCTATAAATAGATAGTTCTATAGTGAAACACCAAAGCCTTTTCTCATAATTTTCCAGCCGTCGCAGGAAATGTAAAAGAAGAAAAAGAAAAAGGGGAGAACAAGCGGTGGCTCTGAAGAGGACCGTTTGCGTAGAGATTCTTGAAGATCATTCCAGTTTTCCTTTCCTTCCTTCACTCTTTTCTTTAGATTGTATTTTATTATTTTAATTATGTTAGGTTAGGTTTTATTTTAGTTGAGGGTGATTTCAAAACCCTAGACATGGATTTGTGATTGAATGATTTGATTTAATTTTCCAATTTTCTATTGAGATTGTTTGTGTTCTTCCATAATTATTGCTTATGATTATTTTCATGTTTTGTTTGGGTGGTCAATTAAATAGGACTTGAAAATTATTTATTGCTAGATTAGGAATCTTGATTCGTAATTGTCTTGATTTTCTTATCATTAGTAGTGAATTGTGGTCAATAATTGCCGGAAGCTTTTGTATGATTTCATGTGGAACATAGCCTAGGTTAAATAATCCGAGCTCGTGTGTTTATTGTCTAGATCAATCTATTTTTCTTATCTTGCTTCCATTAGATTAAATATAGAGAGTTGATTCTAGGTTGTTTGAAGGAAAGAGATTAAATAAAAAGCTTGTTTTGCTTAACGACAAACTAAAAAAAAAAAAAAAGATTAGGATAACAGAGCTTGTTGTTATCTATGGTTGATAATTTTGATCAAAAATTGGGAATAATATTATTTGTTCACTATAATACCATTGTCTTGTGGTTGAGAATGATCCTTTGACCGTTGTTTTATTATTATTTTTTTTCTCTTTATTTATTTCAAGATTTGTTTTCTTTTATTTTCTTTATTTTAGTTTAATAATTTAAACCCCTTCTTCTATATTTTTTTTCAACAAAATTAATAACTTATTAATTAAACTCAATCCTCTGCAGTAATGATCCTTACTCACAAGTGTGCTCAACAATGATCATATCCTAGCAAGGTTTTAATTTGACAAACCGCTAGGAAACACATCAAAATTTTGGCACCGGTTGGCGGGGATTGATTCTTTATTATTTTTTTTATTAGTTTTGTTTTCTAGGTTTTAGGTTTTCTTTGTTTTTATATTTTATCTTATGAGGTACTTTGAGATGTTGTATCAATGAGTCCTCTTGAGTTTTTTCTAACAGGATTTGAAGTTGTTGCATAGTGCTTGGTCGAGGTACAAAAATTTGCTCATTCGGTTTTCTTATCATGATTTCTTAAAAGGAGGGTCAACTTGAAATCTTCCTTAATGGTTTATTTTTCCGAACAAGACTTTGGATGGAAAGAGGAGATAGTACCACCACTTTCTATCAACAATCAATATATGAAGCCTACTACATGTTAGAAGACATGGTCGAGTTCGATCATTGGAATTGGAGTTGTTCAAGGAATAACCAAGGTTAAGAGGACAATTCCAACATTATGGAGCCACGGTATGACACTCAACCTCAAGAGCTGGAGTCTTTACTTGAATTAGAAGCTTTAGTTGCTCAAATAAATACGAGGGACTTTAAAGCCATGATGACTCCAAGTATGGCAAGTGTCAATGAAGATCTTGCAAGAAGTAGGGAGGAATTAAAACATCACATGGAAGAACTTAGATCATCAACCCTGGATGTTCCAATTGAGTACATGCAAGATTGCCATCGAAAAACTGTTACCAAGAGAGGAGTATTTGGATAGTTTTGATTAAGACTCTAAGTGATGAGGTGAATCAAGACTTGGTTATTGAAGAAAAGTCACAAGAAGTCTTTAATTCCCAACCTTTTGTTTTAGGTCATTTAACTATGTTATTACAAGTTCAGTTGTAAATAAAAGAGTATCTTTAATTAGTTTGTCATTCTTATTATTTATGCACATGCTGCATGTATAATGTTAAGGGTACGAATTCTAGTCTCAATTTTTTGTACAAACTATAAATTGTCCTTGTTTTATTGATGTCTAAAAGATTACTATAACAATCAATAATAAAATATTATATTTATCATTGAAAAGATGACTTAAAATTAGGGGAATTGTCTTTGGTCAGGCACTTGAAAAGTGCCTGACCGAAACAGTAGTTGTATAATTTTGTATAAATTGTATATATTTACATGTAAAGTCATGTATATTTATATATAAAGTCGTGTATATTTAACATGAAATACAACAAATCAGCCAATATACATATTTTCATGCTATGTGTTCACTAATTGCTATAAAAAATACATATTTTGAGGATTAATATACATTATCGTGTCTTATAACTTAACATATACATCTTTACATGTAAATATACACGATTTTATATGTAAACATACACGATTTATGCAGAATTATACAACTACCGTTTCAGTCCGACAAACAGTAAGTGCCGGTTTAAAGACCTTACCTAAAATTAGGACAAAAGTTTACATTTTTGAGTTATGGTTACTTGAGTGTAGATCTTGAGTTGAATTTGAGTTATAATTTGAGTTGAAGTTGTAACTTGAGTTTGTGTTTGGATGTGCATATTTGAGTTATGATTTGAATTGAGAATCTATTTGAGTGGGTCAAAACTTGAATTTGTATTTAGATAGTATTTTAATAAAAACTCAATGGTGATGAAAAATTTTAATATTTATTATTTTCTTTTTCTCTTTATTTATTTCAAGATTTGTTTTCTTTTATTTTCTTTATTTTAGTTTAATAATTTAAACCCTTTCTTCTATATTTTTTTTCAACAAAATTAATAACTTATTAATTAAACTCAATCCTCTGCAGTAATGATCCTTACTCACAACTGTGCTCAACAATGATCATATCCTAGCAAGGTTTTAATTTGACAAACCGCTAGGAAACACATCAAAATTTTGGCACCGGTTGGCGGGGATTGATTCTTTATTATTTTTTTTATTAGTTTTGTTTTCTAGGTTTTAGGTTTTCTTTGTTTTTATATTTTATCTTATGAGGTACTTTGAGATGTTGTATCAATGAGTCCTCTTGAGTTTTTTCTAACAGGATTTGAAGTTGTTGCATAGTGCTTGGTCGAGGTACAAAAATTTGCTCATTCGGTTTTCTTATCATGATTTCTTAAAAGGAGGGTCAACTTGAAATCTTCCTTAATGGTTTATTTTTCCGAACAAGACTTTGGATGGAAAGAGGAGATAGTACCACCACTTTCTATCAACAATCAATATATGAAGCCTACTACATGTTAGAAGACATGGTCGAGTTCGATCATTGGAATTGGAGTTGTTCAAGGAATAACCAAGGTTGAGAGGACAATTCCAACATTATGGAGCCATGGTATGACACTCAACCTCAAGAGCTGGAGTCTTTACTTGAATTACAAGCTTTAGTTGCTCAAATAAATACGAGGGACTTTAAAGCCATGATGACTCCAAGTATGGCAAGTGTCAATGAAGATCTTGCAAGAAGTAGGGAGGAATTAAAACATCACATGGAAGAACTTAGATCATCAACCCTGGATGTTCCAATTGAGTACATGCAAGATTGCCATCGAAAAACTGTTACCAAGAGAGGAGTATTTGGATAGTTTTGATTAAGACTCTAAGTGATGAGGTGAATCAAGACTTGGTTATTGAAGAAAAGTCACAAGAAGTCTTTAATTCCCAACCTTTTGTTTTAGGTCATTTAACTATGTTATTACAAGTTCAGTTGTAAATAAAAGAGTATCTTTAATTAGTTTGTCATTCTTATTATTTATGCACATGCTGCATGTATAATGTTAAGGGTACGAATTCTAGTCTCAATTTTTTGTACAAACTATAAATTGTCCTTGTTTTATTGATGTCTAAAAGATTACTACAACAATCAATAATAAAATATTATATTTATCATTGAAAAGATGACTTAAAATTAGGGGAATTGTCTTTGGTCAGGCACTTGAAAAGTGCTTGACCGAAACAGTAGTTGTATAATTTTGTATAAATTGTGTATATTTACATGTAAAGTCATGTATATTTATATATAAAGTCGTGTATATTTAACATGAAATACAACAAATCAGCCAATATACATATTTTCATGCTATGTGTTCACTAATTGCTATAAAAAATACATATTTTGAGGATTAATATACATTATCGTGTCTTATAACTTAACATATACATCTTTACATGTAAATATACACGATTTTATATGTAAACATACACGATTTATGCAGAATTATACAACTACCATTTCAGTCCGACAAACAGTAAGTGCCGGTTTAAAGACCTTACCTAAAATTAGGACAAAAGTTTACATTTTTGAGTTATGGTGACTTGAGTGTAGATCTTGAGTTGAATTTGAGTTATAATTTGAGTTGAAGTTGTAACTTGAGTTTGTGTTTGGATGTGCATATTTGAGTTATGATTTGAATTGAGAATCTATTTGAGTGGGTCAAAACTTGAATTTGTATTTAGATAGTATTTTAATAAAAACTCAATGGTGATGAAAAATTTTAATAGGGTATATGGGTGGAGCTTTATTCGTCTCTTCGTTGTGAAAGCATAGAAAAAAATCATCTCAATTGGAATTAAAACGAAAAAGTTATGACGTTTTTAAGAATAGAAAAAATATTGTCATTAACTTGAGTTTGAGTTTAAGAACTTGAGTTGAAGGGGAAACTTGAACTCTCACTGATTCAAGTTTAGAATTTGAGTTTTGCTACAGTAAAAAACTCTTAAAAACAATCACATATAACTTTTTTGCTACAATAAAAAACTCTCACATAAAATCACATCTCAACTCGCATTAAAAACTCAAATCAGCGAACTAAACGGGTCCTGAGATTTTAGCCCTAAACTCAAGTTAAAACTCAAGTTTTACAAATGAACATGGACTTAAAAAAAAATTGTAACTTGAGTTCAAACTTTTTTTGAGTTTTATTCAACAAGAACAAGCCCTGAGATTTGAGTTGGTATCTTAACACTATTTATTACTCATGCTTTACACTATCCCAAAAGGGCAAAAACGTCCTTAATCCGAGTTAAAACCCCAAGTTAATTATTCATTAAAAAAATCTAGAGTATCAACCATTCCATGCCATATACCAAAAGGCAAAAAAGTAACCATACTCTTTTTATAGTTGGAATAGAGTTGCAAGTTTGAGCTGTGTTGGGTCGCTACTGTTTGTTTGGGCTCAGCCTTAAATTTTTTGGGCTTAGGGTCGGGTTGGGCTGACTCGGTTCGGCCCAAACATTATATTTTTGAAGATTTTTTTAAAAATACCTTATAAAATTTCGGACTTAAGATCGGGCTGGACTGCCCCTCTCTCATTTAGAGCCGACCCAGCTCGACCCAAAATTTCACTTTGGCCCAGGCTAGGTGGCCCAAACTTACACATTTAAGCTAGAATAATAAAAGAATATGGAAATGCATTCTTGAAACGTATCATAAAATGTGCATTCATTTTTAAACACATACTAGATACTCATAACAAGTTGTGCCGGGAGAAAATTCCCGACACTGTGTTGAGAAATGACTTGTATATATATATATATATATAACTTGTGAATTTTATATTAAAACTTATAAATTCGAATGATAAAATTACGAAAATTACAATAAAATTTTGAACGGGTAAAATGCCGTGAAGCCATCATAGAAGGACCCCAAGTTGTTGTCATAAAGAAACGTCTGGGTAGGGTCTCCTTGGAATTCATTACCACCCATTTTTCCAGAAAGCCCTTCTTGTGGTCACAGAAAATAGAAGAGCTAAAAGACAAGCCATCAACATCATCTTTATCAGAATTAATGAGCAGAAGAAACAAAATTAAATCTAACTAACGTTATATATGATGATTCGGCCATATTGTGTTAAATGTTGAGCAATAAACCCAACCACTAATTTTGTGTTACCATCTACACAGCTTGGAAGGTTTGATGAATTGACCCAATCATGTGACATTGCAATTTGCATGTGTAAAATAAATTTGAATGCTCAGATTTCTTTTGCTGTTGCTAGATATGGGCGTGTTTAATGTTTCTTTTCTTTTGCTTTTTCTTTTTCTTTTCCTTCTTTTGAACAAAATTGTCAAAAGCAAGTTAATTCTTTCTCACAGGTTCAAGACTCAATTCATTATTATGGCCCAACTTGCCTTCTGCCATATGCAACTCTGAGAGCAAGATAATGATGTGTATTCAGAATAATTAATAGATGAAAACTTCAAGTTCTAAGTCTTACAGGAAACATTTCAGACTATTTTCAAGTTATTGGTTGGTCCAATATTCACTATTTTCAGGTTATTAATTGGTTAAATACTCATTAGTAGTAGGTATAGCCAGTCGGTAATCATCCTTCTCCACGCTTTTTATTTAAAAAAAAAAAAAAAAATCTCAAAAACTATTTAATTTTTCCTTTTCTTTTTCCTCTTTATTGAGGAATTTAAAAGTTACCATGTCAATTTCATGTCTTATTTTATATATGTCTCACAATGAGTGGATATTATGTTAGTCTTTAGCTTTATTATGGCATGATTCTCAATTATTTGGGACAGGAAGAGAGAGAGTATAAGGTTTCAAAACTAATCAAGGGATGCAAGCAATTGGTCCTATTTATTTGTTCCCATTTTTCTGTCTGGCATGATAAAGCTGTTATGTTAGCTAGTACCCTATAATTTCATAACCTTATCATGATCCCTTGAGGTTTTTTTTTTTTTTTTTCTTTTTTTTCTCTAATTTTTCCTCTTTTTTTTTTTTTCTTTCCTCTAGTTTTTTTACATGACATAACATGTATAGGTGATCGTTACATTAGTGGGACAGGAAAAATGAAACAGATCGTCATGATTATAATTTACATCAGAAAAAAGTTTCCCTTGAATCATATTTTGAGTCCGGAATAGCCGTTAAACAAGGATAACTATATACAACAGATACAATTAATTAAAGAAAGATTACATTACAGTTAAGCAATAAGTGATCAGATAATGCTATATATATTTATATATTGCGAGACATATTCGAACACAAAAAACATCTCTAAATGGACCAACTATAGGCTAGTACAAACTAGAGCTTAATATGTTTTAGTTTTGAGCACTCTTCTATTGCACTCAAGGTGTTTGATATTCAGCCTCTGTGAATGTGGGGGGTCGGCAAGTTAGGGAGGCAGAATTGGGGGCAAAAGTGTTTTGCAGGTTTTGCGGAGGAGAGGTAGCTGATGGAGCAGCCGAAGTTATGGAAGATGAGAATCCTGATGATGCTGCATTGGAGAAAACCGGCATAGCTGTGACACCATTCGATGTGGCAGTGCTACCGTTGCTGCCGTGAATTTTCCATGCCCAATTCAAAAATCTCGGCGAAGAATTAACCGCTTCGACCGCCCTCTTCTGATGATCTGTTGCACTTGCCCTCTCCTGTTAAAACGTGTCATAATTTTTCAAAGTCTTTGACAAGAAAATTTTGATCATTGTTTAGAATGAGCCAAAGAAAGGCACAGTTACGCCCCGTTTGGTTCGTAAATTTGAATATGAATTTAAATTTTTATAAAAAAAAAATACTGTAATAAAAATGCTTAAATAACTACGGCCGTTGGATATTTTGGCGAAGGAAATGTGGGCAAGCTTATAAAGTACCTCATGTTTTGATAAGAAACCAGGATATATCCCAGAACATGTAGCTGAAGTGTGGTTGGATGTCACTGCTATAACATGTGGGGATTGTCCATCAATCTGTGAAGTTATGGGGACCAATGATTAACTGTTAGAAGACAAGACTTTTTGTTTTTTTTTTTTTTTTGCCTAAGAAATTAGAAAACAAACATTAGTGTATTGTACCATTGGTTTGACTCTGTTGGGCACTTCACAAGCGTTCCAGTGAAACCGAGATTCTCCAAGAGAGTCCTTCCCCTTTGGCTCAACGGACGGCGGAGAAATCCCAAGATTCAGATCAAGATTGTGGTCAATGCCTGCAACAGTAGAATCTGTGTCACATATTTAGTAGTAAGGGACGCTCCTAATTAAAAAATCCCGCGACACCGAGAGAGAAAACAAAAAAAAATCGAAAGAGCATTGCTATTCAACTTCACAGTACTTTTGATACATACAGACATACTAAACAAACGACCTAATGATCCACCGACAGTAAAGACTCGTGTGGGTCTCGTGTACCGCTAAACAACAAACGACCTAAACAGAAGCAATCTTCTAGCGGTTTCTCTAATAGGAAAATAACCGTTTGTTTACTTCCAATCACAACTCAGTTTTTTTGTTACAATAATTTTACTAACAAAAATTAAATTAAAATTTTTTTATTATATTATTTTTTTTCTTACATGAATTTATTTTTTTTTTAAATTCTCAACTCGGTAGTACCTTGAGCATTGGAATCAAGGATTATCTCCCCTTGGTAAGTACTGTGCTCAAAGTTGGTGACTGCTTCCCTTCCATTACATTTGATGGCAGCTTTGTCATAAGCCCTGGATTTTAGAAAAAGGAAAAAAAAAAAAAAAAGGACAAAAGATGTGCTGGGTTAAAATCCCATCAAAACCAGATTATATTTATATTTATTATTATTATTGCATAAAAGAATATTTATGATATTTGTCTGATGAGTAACAATTTGAATTCTTCATTATTGATCACAAAATTTATGACCTTGCCGCTTCTTGTTCGGTGTCGAATAACCCAAGATAAATATACCTGCAAGGAATTAGAATCATGGTTTTATAGGTACAAAAGGGTAGTCACGCCCAAGCCAAGCCAGGCATTTCTTCTTTCGTCTACTTATCAAGTACTATTGTTTTGTCTCACCATTTAAGGAAATAATAATCACAAAAGTGACATGGGATTTTCTCAAACACCTAAAACTATTAAAAGAAACTCTTCCAATCATTCGGAGTACTATATATATACACATACACACACATGTATATATAATATATTTACAAAGAATTAATGGTTCTCACTTTTTGCCGAGGAATTGTCCCATTCTAGCTTCCCAACGACCACATTTGTGAAGAGTCACTCCTCTATATTTAGAGCTTCCCCTAGCAAATCCAGTGCTTTGCCTCCTAAGAATTTGCACGAATTCTTCCTTGCTCAGATTCTTCATCTGATTAAATCATGAAAATCGAGATTAATAATTAATGAAAACAAATACTAAATATATTTAAACTCCAAATTAAGGAAGTTAATAATTATTATTGATGAACTTGTAGTATTTTAATCCCACCTGTTTCACGTCTTCCTCGTAATCGCTTACATTAAAGTTGATATCAGCGTCAACTCCACGGAATTTAATTGCAGCTCGATCATAAGCTCTGAAATCACAAATTCCCAGTAATTAATTAATCGAAATTTAACTACAAAGAGACTATTATGGCTATTAAAATTCGTATTTTGTATGAAAGAAAAAAGGTATTTTTATTAGTAGCTTTTTTTTATACATACCTAGCTGCAGCATGAGCAGTGTCAAATCCACCTATAAAAAATCCCCAGAGAAAATAAAAATAAATTAGCCAAGAGCTCATCTGAAAAACATGAAATAATCACCACTGAAAAAAAAAAAAAAAAAAAATTACCTAAATATACTTGCTTTCCACAATCCCTATAAAAATTGAAAAAACAAAATAAGATTAGTGAAAACAAGATTACGGAATATATAGTACTAAAACATGAACTACACCAAATGAAAATTAAACAGAATAAGCCTAAGACCTTGATCTAATGGCACGGAGAGATTTGGGTACAGAATTGTGGGTACAACCCCGTGTTGTATAAAAAAAATAAAAAAAATAATTAAAAATAAACTTTGTTTCTTTCATGGCAAACGCACCAGATATGGGACTCCCACCGGCCAGTTCTCCGGTAGAACGTGACGCCGCGGTACTGCGAGCTGCGGGACCTCGGCCCGCGGCGGCTCTTCTTCACTTGCTGCTTCTGCTGCATAACTCTCAGCTCCACCGGAGCCGCAGGCGCCGGCGCCACTTGCCCGGCCCCCGCGGAGTCCGCAAACGACAAATTCAGCCACTGCGGCCTCGACGACGACGACAAGTACCCGGAAACAGCCGCCGTGGCCACACACCTCTCCGCCTCACCGGACGCCACCGGAAAAAACGAGCGGGTGACGAATCCCGGCGGCGAGGGGCTAATACTAATTCTGTCTTCGAGGCCGTCCTTCTCCTTCTTCAATATGTCGAAGATCAATGCCTCGGTGTTGTTGGAGTTGGAGTCTAGCACTTCGTCTCCGGCATTCGAAGAATTCGGAGCTTCGAATTCGGCATTGACGACGGAGGAGTTGGGCGAGCCGGAGTCCTCCATTGGGGCGCTTCTAGAACCTTCTCGAACCTCCATTATCACCATCTCTGCCTCCTCCTCGTCACAGGTCGAATCCGCGGCCACAACGTTAACGTTAAGATCCAACATATTTTGTCTGTCTGCTATTTCTCTGCTGGTTTTCTTAAAAGTTTCGCTAGATTAGAAAAAAAAAATAAGAATAAAAAAACAAACCCAGAAGCTGAAAACTCTAAAAGTACAGTCTGGATCAAAGGAGGGAAAAAAAAAGTTCAGAACCCAAAAAAAATAAGGGATTGATTAGAGAGATGTTCTTGAGAAAATATGGAGATCAGAGAAGGGGAAAATTATAAAGGAAAGAAAAATTAGAGAGAGAAAGAGGAAAAAGACTGTAGTTGATAAGAGAGGTTATGGGTATGAGGAAGGAATAGAATAATAAAACAGACTGGGGTTTGAGAGAGAACTCAAAGAGGCTAAAAAGAAAGAGATGGGGACGTGTTGGCTGTGAAGTTAGAGAACTCTTAACACTTGCCCTTCCTTTTGGATGGGGGTTACAAATTTTACATTACACAGAAGATAATACAGTACAACTCCCTTTGCCAAAATCTTTTTACCCTTTTGGGCACTGACTAAAGAAATGAGGCTTTTATGGTACTCAATAGATGTATTCTTTTTACCACTTAAATTACAATTTTAATTGTTTTATGTGAGTAAAAAACTATAGGAACAAAGTTAAATTTGAATTTTTATGAGAGATTAAACACTATAATAAAAAATTTAATTTATGAAAAGAACATTTTCTCGGGTGCATATTTGTGAACGTTAAATCTGATTAATTTCATAAATAGTTTCTTAAGTTTACCTTTAATTTTATTTTAGTCTCCGATATTTAAGAATATCTCATAATTAGTCTCTAAAGTTTTATTATGTTTCAGTTTCGGTTATTCCATTAGTTGAGTGTTAAATATTTGAAGAAATTTGTATAAATTAGGGACTAAAATTTAAAAAAATTAAACTTTAAAAATTATATGTGGAAATTAACTTTTGTTTTTTGCGATTGTTTTACTCCATAAACTTTAGATGTTTTCAACTTTGGTCCTTAATTTTCACATATTTCATCAAATATTTAATACCTAACTAACAAAATAACTCAAATTAAAATAAAGTAAAATTTTATAGACCAACTGTAAAAAATTTTAGAAGTTAAAAATTAAAATGGGATTGATAGTAAATCTTGAAGACAATTTACAAGATTAACCCATTTCGTTAAAGATAAAGGGTATTTTATTGGACCTCGCCATAGAATTCTAACTTTAAGAAATACCCTTTCCAAACTCCTTAGTTAAAAAAATAAAAAAAACTTAAGTTTGAGCCTATTATATATCACCCAAAACAATACCTTACGGAGACATTAATCAAAAAAAAAATATTATACCTTACGGTACAAAAATAATGTTCATATTAAGTTCTACAAAGGTTCAAAAAGTATTTATTAAGGGGGAAAATCAATGAAAAGCAATGTCAGCTAATTCCATATTCTTTAGTTAGTATCCACAGTGGACATTTATAAGCTCCGCAGACGATTAATGCGGTTGAAATGGTGGAGATAGCTAGAAAGTGATTATTAAAATAAGTCAGCAGTATATGTGGCAGTCTGGCATAAAGCTTTTACACACGAGGAGGGTTAAAAAAATGTTAATACTACAGAGTACGGGTTTATAGGGTTTGACTACATTCCTCCGGTATGAAAATGGAGGATTTGTTCCCTTGTGTCATCGTAACCGATTCATTTGCTATCTTAATCGGTTAAAAGATTAGTATAATTTTCTTATATTAAGTCGTAATAATTATTATTTTAAAAATTAAAAATTAATTTTAAGCATATAATTATAAATGACTTTTATCCACACATATCATGAATAATTATATGAATTATATTAAAAGATACGTCAATAAACGACTGTTATTTTTACTATTAGTATCAGTTGTTTCATCGCAATTGATTGTAGTTTTTAAATCTAAATAATATTATCGTGAAGAATTATATATGTTATGTTCTTTTTTTGATAGGCACATCCGGTCATGCGTCAACATTTGTTTGGAGCAGTGCATGACATTTGTTTATTGCCATCTATTTAAAAAGGACTTCTAGTTACCAAAATAGCACTTATTACGACTCAATACAAGATAATTACATTAATCATTCAATCGGTTACGCTAATCCTTTAAACTGCTACGATGGAGGAAATTTCTCCCATAAAAGTGGTGAGGGATCACAGAAAAAGCCAAATTTATATTGTCATATTTGATTTTCGTTAAATTTCATCAAATTTTTTTTTCCTTTTTAAGAAAAATGAGGAAAGTATACCAAATCAAGAAAAGGAAAATATTAATACTAATCTATATAACCTCAAATTATAAGAAAATTGAAAAACCATAACCCTCATAGACAAGCAATTTGACCAGTAAATTCAAATGAAACGTTTTAAAAAAAATAGATGTGTACTAAATTCTGAAAGTGGGCACCCAAATAGATGTATAAATAATCAAACATGCACATAGCTCTTTAACAACACTTCTACGACATGAAAAGATCCGATCGACCGAAATCAAGATAGCTGTAGCATCAAGACCACATAAAACACAATTAAGAAATAAAACTAACTGACTGAAAACACAACCTAACACTAAAAAAACAAAAAAACAAAAAACAAAACAAAACTAACACACCACAAACTCATGATAAAAGTCACCGTTATCACAATCCATAAAATGTAGAAAAACAAAAGAAAAATCACGAACACCGCTAACAAGATCTCTAATAATAAAACTAGAAGTTACATACTATACATGCATCTGTGTAGGTAGATTGAATGTCTTATTGGATAGATCGGGTGTGAATTCCTGGCATTCAACCGAACAGGTTCGATCAGCACGTGGGTAACGTGTCAGCATGGCAACGGGGTTGATTTAGAGCTAGGTGGTCTTCTTGCCAACTTGCCTCACGAACAAAAAAACTCACAATCCCTGCCTATTAACCCACATAAAGTTGAGAAGGTGCTGGGGGTGTCCTCGTCACGGGTCTGGGGTACTCACAATCTCTCATTTACCTGATTAGTTATATTCATCTTAAAATAAATAAATTTATTTATTTATCAATACAACCATACGAATTAATAATGGTCCGTTTGATTCACGCGTTTAAGTCAGTGATTATGTTTTGACTTTAAATTTTGTGAGAGAACCTATTAACGAGAACTTGTTTACATTCAATTTTTTGTAAGAGAAAAGTACTTTAATAAAATTAGAATTATAGTTTTAATAAAATTAGAATTATAGTTTTAAATACGTCAACGAAACGGGCCATAAGTTAATAATAAAAGAAATGTACTTTTGAATTTTTATATATAATATATGTAATATATTATACTTAAAATTATATATCATAGAATATTATACTTCATATATTTAGTTTAAAAATAGAGTATAATTAAACGGGCGGGTAAACTGAGAAATAGGATCAGAGATCGCCTCTAAACTCATTCTTGCCCTGTGACCCACGATGAATACTCGTTTACAATCTTAATCTATTTAAACCCGATTTTCTTGTCCCGTTTGAGACAGGTCCCTATGAATAAATGGGGTAAAATTGACATCCTCATATATCTAAATATGCCAATTGGCCCAAAAGCTTCCATTAATCTATCAACATTAGATATTTAAATTTTGGAAACATATTGGAGATTGATTATGCAATGTTAATGTCAAAATTTTATTTGAGAAATGGGTAAAAGATGAAATATTAATAGGTTATTCTATTTCCCGCTCCAATGCATTGCTATTTCAAATGCTATATTTTTTTTGTCATAATTTTTTTAGCATTGTAACTTACAAAAGTAATAAAATTTTAAACTTTGAATAACTTAAAAGATAATAATATGATAATCGTTAATTGAAAAATTCTAATAAATCAATCAATAACAACCAAATGTTATAATAGACATATGCTGTACTGAGTGACCACATATTGAATATCAATAGAACGTAGTACATGCAAAATTTAGCATAGAAAATATGGTTTTCTTTTTTACACATTTGTGCCTTGAACTTGTACGGTTTTAGCAACTTTTCCTCTAAATTTTTAATTTTGGTAAGTTGCCCTCTCAACTTATAAAAATGTTGTAATAGCCCCGATTTTGACAATGATTGTATTATATTAGTGTCGAAAAAGCATGTTCGATAAAAAATTCTAACATCCCAATACAAATATGACACAAATTTTTAAAAGTTCAGAAGATAATTTACTAAACCATGATAAATTTAGTAGGCAACTCTGAAAATAACACTGCATTGAAAGAACGATTTTCCACTAAATGCCAAAATAACGTTTGTATATTAGTTTGGAGTTGGATTATAGATGTTCTCGGTCATAGTAATTTTTATGTGCTGCCCACCCTAAACCCTAGGCGTTGCAGTCATAAAAATACTATGTTTATAGTTAAATTTGGAAGTCATGCCGGATTTCTATACGTGTATATATGTGTATTTTTGGTATGTAAAAAACAAAGTGTGATCTATTTTTGTTCAAACCGCAAGGAAAAGGGAGACCCTAAAACTTTGCTGGTTGCTAAGTCATAGGTCTTCATCTGACTGTGAATTGCAGTTAGCTGGCAGCATTCAACAACTTTGGACGGCCAGTCACCAATGTACGCGCTTGTTTGTGTCTTTGTGCGTGAATTCACACGCATACAATTCTATTCTCCATAAATAACCATATATATATATATATACACGAATGAGTTTTTAATGATTATATTTTTATAGAAGTTATTCGTCAAATATAAAAATTTAATGATTTGGCATAATAAAAATTTAATTTCATTAATTGTTATAAATTGTTTTGGTCAACTACTTAATTTATTACAACGATCAAAACAATATCTTGTTGGAAATAGTGTTATAAAAGTATGAGATGTAATAAGATATTTATTATTTATTTAATAAAATAGTTTATTCATTATTTTATGTGCATATATTATTAAATATTTTATGAATATCGCTGAAAATTCCATAATTATTTATGTGACCTTAAATATTCTATATAAGCATTATATGTGAGAAGATAATATTTAGGGAAAATAATCAAAATGATGTTCGTAATGAATTTAATTAATGTTCAGAATCTTTAATTAAAATATTAATAATACATGTAATTCCCATTCAGAATGGAACGGTGATATATGCATTATTAATATAGAGAGATATTGAATGAGTGTATTACGCATAATGAGATTATGTAGAACATGGACATAGACATAATATGAAGTTTTGATAATTTTCATTAAGTATAAAAATTCTAATTAAGTCTCTCGATGGTTTTATATAGAGTGATCTTAATCCCGAGTTATTAGCAAACTCCTATTTGTGGATTTATGTCTTTTGATTTACTCGGTACGGATTCTGAGATGTTGAATCATATTCCTTATATTTTGGAGACAAGTGAGTAGTCGAGAATGTTATTATTTGAAATAGAATCCATTCCTTCTTGAGAAAGAAGTAGATAAATAATTCACGTGAGGGTTGATTCGATACTTGGACTAGTAGGAGCTCCAATTCATGAATTTTTTTTATAAGTCACTGTCCATTAGAGAATTAATATTACTCAAGGATAAAGATGTAATTAGAGAGGTTAACGGATTTCACTTAACTCTAATTATGAATTATTTATAGATGATTGATCTATATGTAATGACTATATCAAATGGACACTTCACGGTTTAGAAGTAATTTATATCTATAATTACGAGAGTGCAATTCTAAGTTTATAGTGGAGTAACTTTTGAAATTAATAAAATTAATTGGTTAATTAAAGAGTTTAATTAATTATTAATTTTATTGGAGCTCAGAATTATAGGTCTATGAGTCCCCGCGTCGTCCTTGTAATCCTACAAGATATTAAGAGTAAAATGAGAATTTTAGAATTATGAAATTTTAAAATAAAACACTCAAGAATAATTAATTGAGAATTAATTATAAATTAAATAATGTGATGATTAAAATTTAAATTTGAATTTTGGAACACACATGTAGAGATGTCCACATGGTGTACACGCCTATACAGTGTGAATCCCTCTGAGATTCAGTTATTTGCTCTCTAAGTTATCCAATTGACTTATTTGATAAGTTGTCCAATTTGAAATTCAAATTGATTTAAGTTTAACTTAAATTGAAATTTGAATTTGAGTCAAAATTAGACTGCAGGATAAATACAGAATTTTTTCCTATTCTTTACATGTTGTATGTGGCTACTACAGGGAGGAATCTCCCTGTGGTGGCCGGCCAAGAGGATAAAGGAGAGAGAGGGATTTTGTTTCAAAAATCAAATTAGAAGTGAGAGATTATTATCAAGTTTTATCTTGGAGATAAAGATTAGAATGCTTATGGGAGTCTGACTACTACTCTATCAATAGAAGATTGCAAAAAATTAGAGAATACAATTTTTACTCTCCCTAACATAGGTGGCCGAATTTTATAGAGTGAGGAAAGGAAAAATTTTCTCCCAAAATTTCATGTCTCGCATGTGTTTGTGTTCGCGAAAAACTTGAGTGTTTATTTACTAATCTTGTTTTGTTTCAGGTGTGCCCACATACACGTCTTCATAGATTAAAGGAATTGACGAGGAAGATTCGAGTGTTCTAAATTAGCTCAGAGCGAGGAACGTTCATAGTAAAAAACCTCAAGTTATCGACCTAATCGTTCACTAGGTAAATAAATTAATTTGATTAATTTATTCGTATATGAATTAATGTAATCTATAGAATATCTCAAAGTTTTAAGAAAATTTTGTTATACATGATCCGCAAGCTACATGCTTCAACATCCAAAATCATTTCAGTAACCAACATATCCTACAATTAAAATAACGACACCACCGATGGATAATGGTGGAGCTAGACTTGAAATTCAGTTGGGGCGTATACTAAACTTAAGGGGAGAGAGATGTTTTGTATTATTTTGATTTGTAAAAGAGAAAATGGGATAACCTCTTTGTAACGAAATTTAAAATTAACCCAAATAAATAGTAATATCAAAGTATTTTTCAAAAACTACTCTATACATATACATAGAAATCATAAAACATATTAAATAAATCATAATCACCTTCTACATTTTGAAAATGTTGTATAATATCTTCATTTTAGAGGGGCTAGTATGAAATTACTTTGGGAGTAAAATGGGAGAACTAAAAATTATTTCAGTTGAAATTAAAAAGAAAAAAAAAACTCAATTGGGCAGCAGCCCCACTCATCACAACGTAATACTTCCGTCATTATCGATGGATAAATATTGAAGTAACTATTGAAATCATATCCAATCGTACAATATATATGTGTGGTTGTTTATTTTATACTTGCATAGGTATATAGTATTAAATAAAAGAAATAAAGAGATATTGACAACCATTTTTCATCGAGTTGGCAACTTGTAATTGGGAAACAAAGGTACAAAAATAGACGGATATATCACAGCCTAACCACATGTCGTGCTGGACAACGTTGACTATACTATAAATGGACTTTTTCAGCATATATATAAAAATGGACCACCCTTTCTATATTTATTTATTCCATATAGCGGTCCCTTCTACCAAGAGATTCATTAAATCCAACGGCTGTCTCTGAATATTTCAATAACTAGCTAAATTTGGCCTTTCTTCTTTCCGGAACTAGAAAGATCTATAATATATATAAACACACAAACATACATATACTACATATATACATATATGGTATATATATATATATGTGTGCCCTTAAACCCACGAAATTTGTTGGTTTGGCTTTTCTTTTGTTTTATTTAAAGTAGAATCAGCACAACAGCACATGCTTATACTTTGGACATAGTAACTTGCCAACTTGGTGTATGTCTTTGGTTTATGGTTTATATAATCATACCTATATTTTTTTGTTTAATTTCTTGAAATGCTAAAACATAATTAATTTGGACATGTATATATACTAGAATGACATTATTATATATAAAGAATATTGTGAAATTTATATATGTATGGTTTGTAGTGGCTAATGTTTGTAGTTGAGTATTATTAGTTGACAACAGAACTTGGTGGGGGGAAAAAATTCTTTAAATAAAAATAGTAATTAATAATTATAATGTTTCCATATCAAACTAAGAACTCCAATAATCTGCATACTACGTTGATAAGAACACTATACATATATATAAAAGGAAAAAGTATATGCAAAACCTATGATGATTCTTTAATGTAATTTGTTATTTTTGGAATTCTATTATTATTCCCAGTAGAAATAAAATAAATAAATAAAGCTTTTGCCTTTCTGAGGAGGAGAGGAGCGAACGAGAACAAAGGGTGAGGAGAGAGAAAAGGGCGAAGAAACGGACGATGAACGGTCATTTATACGGATTTGTCCTTTCCTTAAAAAAATTTGACTGACGTGTCCTTTGACGGTTTGCTAAAAAGCAAGGGCCTCTTCTTTACTTTCCTTATACTACAGTTTAAGTCTGGGGGGCCCACCATAGATCTCACGTAGATACGTGGGGCCCACCAGCTTTAAAATCACCGCCGTGTATCATGCCCCTCCGCACTCTTCCCCCATTTCCACAAAAGTCACGAGGTAAATTCGTATTCCCAACCACAACCTTAATTGGGAATTATTGTCCTTATTTGGTTCTAACTCATCCCCCACACACACACACACACATATATAGAATTTATACTGTCTTTGAGAAAAGAATCATCATAGTTAAACAACATACAAAAGAAAAGTAAGATAAAAAAAATAAATAAAAAGAGCATAAAAAAAGTCATGCTCATCTCGCTAGCTCGTTTCGTGATTTTGTGCAAACCTATTATTGATTAATAATTATGAACTTTTACTTTAGATTACATATTATTATTGTTTGTAACTTTTAAAATGTTAATTTGAGAGGATGATATGAATTATATAACATATTATTTTGTTATTTAAAAAAAAACACACACACACACACATCAACGGCCCAAAACCGTGGTTTAATCAGACCGTTTGTAAACGGTCCCATTCGGTCTTATTTTATAAATAATCTAGTCTAGTCTTGATTTTTTAAAACTGTTAATAATGATCCGGTTTGAACTTAACGTTTTAGAACTGGATCAGACTATAACCAATCCTAGACAAAAAAGGCTGTAGCGCATTTTCCAAATCCCTTTCATTAAAACTAAGAGTTCTTTTTTCTTCTTTTTTTTTTTTTTTTTTTTACTTTTTTGGCCGTTTCCGTTTTCTGATAAGATGCAAAACAAACGCTTTATACAAACCATTTCCAAACATGCATTGGAAAAACGTGTGAAAACATTTCCAGATCAATACCTAACAGCCCCTTAAAGACGCTTTTATGATAATCTTTAGATCTTTAGATTTGATGAAATAATGCAATAAATTTGGTGATCAGAGGACGTTGTTGTATTAATTATAACATAAAATAATTTTGCGAATAAAAGAACATTAATCAGTGATTTTTTTTTTGTTTGTATGGTAAATTATTTCCATTAAAATTTTGTTGAGTGGTACTATCTTATCCATGAAATATCCAAGATTTTTTAATTGGTAGATGCAAAGATGTGCAGGGCACTCCATAAATTATCAGGCTATTACCCACTAGGAAGGGAATTTTTGGTGCGACTGTTTGTACTGTAGTGAAATTCCTCATTTTTCATTTTTTTTATTTTTATTTTTGTTTATTTCTTTTGCTGCTGAGATTGAAAGAAGAGTATCACGTGTTTGATAAGGTTAAGAGACGAGTTCTTTGTTTTGTGTCTCTTCTTCTGTTCCAAAGGACAGATGTTACTTCGTTCCTAGGACCACAACGTTGCACACTTGCAATTACCATTCTGACCCTGCCAAAGAATAAGAATTTTCACTTTGACCAGGAAAACAAAAGTAAAAAGTAAAAAAAAAAAAAAATAGTTGTTCAAATGTTGTGATTCGGTTAAAAAGTAAAATTGAACTATACTAGAACTTACAAGGAAATAATTATAGGACATGATGTACATCTAAATATTTGGGATATATCTAAAAAATTAGCTACTCTAAATGATGAAAATAAATGATTTTAACTGTGAAAAAATACACACACACACACACACACACACACACACATATATATATATATATATACGTATCAAGTTTTATAAGTTGAAAAAATATCAACTAATCAGATCATTTCTTGTGATGTAAATATAGCTCTTCCAAAACCTAACTTTCATCCCACTTTTGGACATTTATGAAGTTCATAATAATTCTTGATTAGGGATGAAATCTAATCAAAAACTAATCTTGTTTCATGAAGACGACACATATAACCAACAAATTTGGATGGAGAAGCTAGTGGTTAAAATAGAGAGGTCTCTCTCTCTCTCTCTCTATATATATATATATATTTATGTATATATAGAGAGAAGGTATATAGTAAAATTTGTTGAGTTTCAATAGAGTGTAAATGAAAGTGGGCTAAACATGAGAAGACTCGACATTATAAACATATTAAGACCTCGTTTACTTTATAAATTCGAGTTTTCAATTTAAATTAAAATATGATATTTTTTAAAAATTTTTAATTATAACAAAAAGTATTAAATTTGATATTTTTTTAAAAATTTTAATTATAAAAATTTAAAACTAAAAATTTAAATTAATCAAATGAACGGACCTGCCATGCCATGGCTGCTAGTGACCACTCATTCAATTATTGCTGGTACTTTTCAAGACATTTTGGTTTAATTGTGAAAAATGGATGTTCTTTTACTAGAATGCCACAATAAAAGACAAAAACAGTGCTTAAAATAAAGTCTAATAATTTTTAAACCCAACCCATTAAATAAAAACTTTCTAGTACCTTTTTTTTTATGAAGAAAATCTGGTATTCTTGTGCCCAAGTCAAAGTGGTTGGCAGCTAAATTCAAAGCCCCGTATCTGTATGCAACTTTTGCATTGATTGCCTTAAACGTTGTTTGGTAAGTCATAATATAGTTCCGTACCAATGACGATGAGAAACTCTAAAAGGGTGTTATTGGAAATAAGAATAAAAGAAAAACAAGATTTTTAATTTCATCATAATGGTATTTTGGTAATTTAAGGAAAAGAGGAAAAATCCATTTACGTGGATGAGAGAGAGAGAGAGAGAGAGAAACCTTAATGGAGACAGGGGGTCTTGTCAGTCAGTTGTCACTGGTTGGATCAAAAAGCATTCCACCCAGAAAAGGTTAGAGAGAAAAGTATGCAAAAAAATCAGGGCCGTCGACATATGCCTGATATGGAAATACAAATGTGGTTGGGGCAGAAATGAGACAAAAGCACAAGAATCTTTTATATATCCACCCACGTTGGAACCTTTCCCCTTATGGTAAGCTCTTCCTTCAACCACCAATAATTGTAGAATCCCTCTTCATTAAATTCCCCACTTTCGCTTTCTTAAACGGATAAGCACTTCCCACTTTGATCTTGACCTTTTTATACGGAGATTACCATTTGAGGTAAGTCCAATTTATTTTTTGTTTTTTAATTTAAAACTTTAACCCCCATTGTTTTTTTCTCTAACATTTTTGCCTACTATTGAGTATGTTGACAACCAAATGTATTCACATATAATTAGAAGCTTGCAGGGTGGACACTTATGATATTAGGAGACGTTTAGTTCATGAATTATAATCATGAGATTAGAACTATTTTTAATTTATGTGTATTTTTTATGAGAAAAAATACTATAACGAACTATGAACTATAATTCGAATCGGGGTACGAATCCCCCAACCAAACAACCCCTTAATGATTTTATATAGCTTTGGTCATATAATGTATTAGCATTAACCACTATATCGTTGTTTCTTTCTTTTTTTTTTTTTTTTTTGAAGAAACTATAAATTTTGTATATGTTTAAACTTTAGAGGTGGAAAATTTGAGCTCAAAGACTTTACTCTTGTTGAGATTTATGACAAAATATTACTAGAATAAGTTAACCATTATAATTTTATAAAAAGATATGGTATTATATTAAATGACCCGCATGATTATCATATTTAATGAGCCAGGACGATTTTCCAGTAATGTAACCCAAATATCTTATTCATGTGTACAACTCAGTGAAAGTTTCTAAACTAATCAATTATGGTTAGGAAATTTATTATGTTTGATTTAATTTTAATGTGAACATGATATTACATGATTTTTTTTTAAACATACACTACGCTTCTTACCATTTGAAGTCCTCACCGAGTTCTTTTAAAAAAATAATAAATTATGAGTTGTGAGCGAACACTTTCTTGTTTATTATACTCATATGAGTTTTTTTTTTTTTTTTTTTTTTTTTTTTTTTTTTTTTTTTTTTTTTTTTTTTTTTTTTTTTTTACTAAATGATTATATTAGAATTAAATCTCGTGAAACATGCCATTTTGGAAAGGAAAAAAATTTATAAAGGAAAAAATCGTCCCGACCCACATTTGGTAAGTCCAACGAGTTTACGACATAACTGCCAAAATTTCTGACAAGCATGTATGTCCCACTCCAATTTTTTTTCCTCCTAAAAAAATGTCTCTCTATATTTTATTTTTATATGAAAAAAAAAACTCCCTCTCCATCAAACCGGCTGTGTCCGGTTGCCGGTTTCATCCTTTATCAAATATATTTTAATGGAGTAATCAGCTTCGATCCACGACAACCCAATAATTGGATGCCACGTAAGAGCCACAAATTCCTCTTCCTTAAAAGGATAAGGTGCGCTTGGTCGTCGAAATAACGTTGCGCAAAGTTGTGAGAAATAACAAAGTTTCTAACGCGCGTTTTGGGGCGTGTGAGGACTCGAGGTCGTGTTCGTGAGTGTGGAGAGATGTTACCGTACTTGCGTGGAAAGCACTCACAACGTCTCTAGGTGGGGAAGCATACGTCACTGCTTAAGTCAGAAAAAAGAATTTTTTTTTTTTTTTTTTTTTTTTTTTTTTTTTTTTTTTTTTTTAAAAAAAATTTTTTTTTTAAACAATTTTTTTTTTTTTATAAAAATTTTTTTTTTTTTTTTTTTTTTTTTTTTTTTAAGGAAGATATGATACTTGAGAACATTTTTACTTGATTAATGAAGCTTAAATTATAACTACCGTTATTGAAGAAGATTTAATTTAATTTAAGGCTTTATTTTCATTTTATGGGTGTCGTTTTCTATCAATTGTTGTATACAACATGCGAAAGTGGGATAGATATATAATCCTAAAGCAGGATAGAGACAACTACTAGTTTTTTTTCCATACTTAAACACTAAGACAATTTTTTTACAATCGAAATGTTTGACCCCAAGAAAAGTATGTCTTAGGAAACCCGTATGACAAATCTAAAATGATTTGTTAACCAAAAGAAATTGATGTACCTTCAACTTTTCACCTTTCCTAAAATAAGAGAGACAATCTTAGTACCCATTTGATTTGCAAATTGCTTCCTTTGAATTTGAATGAAATTGCATGTGTAATCATGAAGTCAAAAGTTGGGTTGAGTGTCTCCTAAAAAAATCTAGGAAAATGTTGGGTGGAGTGTTCAATACTTCAACCATAGAAAATGTCAAAGTTGTTGGCGATCATGGCTTGTATGACTTAAAATTATATTCCCAAATGAACTAGAAGATTTGAGGATTCAAAAGTCATCCAAGACCAAAAGTAGTATCTAGTTCACTAAAAAAAGGAAAAAAAAAAAAAAACAGCCAGATAATTTCTAGTTATAAAACCTTGGATAGTAGGATTTGAACATGTACTTCCTCCTATGTAGCCAAAACTATAAAGGAAACATACAATAATTTATCCCTTTGACATTAGTAATTTTTTTAATCAATAATACAAAAACAAAAAAAAATCTTAAAAAAAATCTTAGATGGAGTTATGTATGATCAAATTTTTTAATATTTTATTTTGAGTGAAATAATTGGATTGAATAATGAATGGAAAAGCTTTAGGTGGAAGAAAGTGCAAGTGGAGAAAATAATTAATAAGAAAGAAAAGGTACAAATTGGGAAAGTTAGATATGGAAAAAATAATTGTTTCCAATGTACTTGTCGGCAGGGGTACGAGGTTTTAAAGGTTATAAGTGACGTGGTCGCTTCCCCTCCTTTCATAGTAATGTTTTTAATCCTACTCCTCTAACTTTGCCCAACTTTTTTCCCTTCATTTACTAAATTGTCCTCCCAATTTTTTATACACGTGCCGATTAACACGAACCGTACACTTGTGGGAAGTTTGTGTAGTTGGTGGTAATGACACCCTAAATTGTCCATGGTGGTCGGTCTAATTACTTTCATATGGTAGACCCAATAATGAGTATCTTTTCTTAACTTTTTTCAACCCAAAAAAAAAAACAAATCAAATACATTGATGAGCCCTTTGGACATTACAGAAAATGAAATATATTTCAAGTGCAAATTAATCAAAATTATCAAAAACCCTCTTAACTTATAATTTACGAAGGAACTAAGTGTACCATAATCTCTAAAAAAATAAATAAGAAATTAATAATCAATGACACAATTGCTTTGAGTAATAATTCTAGCTAGCGTTGTATGAAATTGGATCACATGTATAGTTGTAATCATTGTCGTTCCTACTATTTTGTCATTAATGTATGGCAGATTCAAAGCTTTCAAGTGAAAGAACCTTGTTTTCAATTAGCTATGGAAAATTAAACTATTTACCTTAAATGGATCTATATGGTTCATCGTATTACTTCAAATGAATCTAGTTTTAGCTTTACAAGCGACTACAATCCTACACACACACACACACACACAGACACAGAGAGCCATAGTAAATGATGTCTAATGTAGACTATGATATTAGGTTATCTGGCCATATTATAAAAAAGAAAATTCAAATATTTTACAAGTACTATTATTCTCTATTAGATGCGCTTAACTTGCTACATTTTTTAGTATAGTTTTTTGAAAAAAAAATCAAAGGAAAATATAAAGTATTGTTTGTTTGACATCATTCATTACATCATCTCTTGTTCTTTCTTTTTTTTTTTTTTTTTTTTTTGTATGCATGTATATTACTTGGTCAAGCTAGCAGAAGCCAATAAAGAGAATTTCGGGCCTTACTACTAATCCTGTGCTCACAATAATAAGTCAACCCAAACTGGAAACTAGAGAGATTAATTGATTAAAGATTCAAGGGTTGAGAGGAACCAATATTATCTAAAACTAAATGAATGAAATATTATCAATAATTAAATATAGGAACATATACATGTATATATTGTTACACTATGATCGAGCAATCAGACCATCTCTTTGATTTATAAGCGTCGAGAGCTCCAAAAGTCAGGGATTGATCCCTAACGTCAAGAGCTGACAGTTCATGAGATGTCCCTCGGTTAAGGAGAACTCTCAAGGACGAAGGGTATAGGTCGAGAACTCCACGTTAAGCCTTTGAAGGTTACGACATTGAGAAGTCTTCAGGATCAGATTTGAATCAAATCTCGCCAAATCAAGAAGAGATAAATGACAAAAAATATCTGAATTCAAATTGGGAGATTAGATAAAGATTAAGAAGGATTATCCCTCAAATCCGGTAATTCAAATAAGAATGTATCCGAAAAATCCCTTAATTAACGGGATAAAAGGATCATCATCAGCAAATTATGGATAATCTTTTCTACATTCAGGAGAGCTTATAAAAGAATTTTTACCGAATCACTATAAACTTTTATGTCTCTTTTGTTTTTTCCACAATTATTTCTTGATTTATTCGTGAGAATTTTTACGCAAGTGTTCCCGGTGAGTCTAAATTATAAGTTAACAAACTTTCACCGTCAATATATATATAAATATAAATATATATATTTATATAGGAAAAATCTATGAAAGGGGTGTACTTTCTCCGTATCAGTAGGGGATAAATAATGACCATTGGATCAAAATTTAATAGTCAACATTGAAGATGTGCATTAAATCAGTTGTAGACTACATTGCACATAATTTCACCTCAATTAAAAGACTTTTAAAAAAAAATCATTTTTCCTTTCTTTCTGACTGAGCTCGCCGCCATACACGCACCATCACCTCCCACATGCGCCGACGTCCTCTGTCAACACCGCCACAAACATCGTACTCGCCAACCGCCAATCTGCAAACGCCTACTACTCTCTCGGTGCATCTCGGCCGGATACACCATAGTTCACCCCCACAAAGTGGCGACGAACTCTATCTATGCCTCACCGATCTGCCGCATCTCTGTAATTGACACCGATACTGATCGACTCAACATTGGTTGCTCTGCGAGATCGGTCAACTCCGCCAAAGTCATGCGAGATCGACGAGCGAAGTAGGGGAGGGCGAATCGTGGCAGCGTTGAGCGTTGCAGGGGTCCGATGGAAGGGGTGAGGTCGAGCATGTAGGCGGCCATCGCCGAAGATGGTACTCGTGGAAAGGGCTAGCGAAAGCCATGGGTAGATCTAGGGTTTTTTTTTTTTTTTTTTTTTCAAAATGAATGTTATAATATGATAGTCTGTGAGTGATCTCATTTTAATTTGCTACTCCTCTATGTTTTTTGACTGTTAAACTTTGATCAAACAGTAGTATTTTCGCACCCTACCGGTTGAAAAAAGTACATCCCTATTATAAATTTTTCCGTATATACATATAGGAAATTATGATCTCCCTAGCTCGAGTTAAAATTAATCCTGATCTTACTTTTTCTTTTTTGTGCTGTATTAGTCCTTATCTTATTGCTAACTCTACGGTCATTTCTCACCATTTTTAGCTAGGTTCTCATTTTTTGGTGGAAAATGCTTTTGCAATCTCATTTGGGGAAGCTCACAGTAACATAACATTAGCCAGTGCAGGATATTATGATTGCACATGCTAACAACAATGATATGATGAAATTTTATCTTCTTTCATTAATGTTTGAATGTTTCTCTTTGATTGATATGTTGCTTAAGGGCTCAAGAAACTCGTATTGGACCCTGAAGTGCCATCTTCTCCCCTCTTTTGGTTATGCGCAATTTGTTGCAATCTTCACATATAGTCAGTCTATCTCTCACCCATTTATTCCCCCCTTTTTCCGTTTTTGCTAAGAACATAAGATATAATGGTACTTGCTAAAAATACCCCGGCAATGAAAAATCATCATAATTAGGATGGCTTTTTCAAGTATATCTATATAGCAACATTTATTTCCCTTTCACTTGACATATTTCCACGTGGGTAGAGCCATTAAAGGGCTGGGATACATTACATGAAACCAAGACCATGAAAATGAGTTCACACAGGTCGACTAAACCTACTCAGGAATACAAACGCACCACTAACCCAACAATAAAGAAAACTCATGGCTCCTGCAATAAGTGACATAAAAACAAGATTCATTTATGTAGATCAATTTAAGATGAGCCACATCCTAGTCTCAAAGTGGCTCAAAACCACAATACACATACATAGGTACTTGGGAATTAATTATCAAAATATAAAATATATATCAGTTTGCTTTTGATTGCATGTTATGTAAAAATTACTGCTAGAAAATAATTTAAAAAGATTCAAAAGCAAGGATCTAAGAACTAAATCTTTGATTTCAATATATGCTTTTTTCTCGTTGTTTCTTATCAGTTGATCAAGCCTTACTAAAGAAGAATGTAAAGTTAGAATTATATTCTTTGGCAAGGGGCAAGCAACACATCGAGCAGGTGCTTTGCTTCTTCAAGCAACGAAGAGATTTGACCCAAAAGTGATATAAGAGATAATATAATATAATCAACAAGATTCAATACGTTAATAAGTTTCGTCTCCTCAAGACAAGGAACATATGATGCATTACTTATCGTGGATCACATGCAGAAGGAAAAAAAAAAAAAAAAAAAAGGTGACAATCCTTCTAGTACCTAGTAAAACGGGTCCAAAATAGCGAAGGATAACAAATTGAACCAAAGTGGAAACGTGGGCACCACATGTTCCATTTATGGCTCGCAATTCTTAGCTGTAAAATTAGAATAATGTGCTCCAATAGCTCCAATAGAATGGTTTATGGCCACCAAGATTTT
Source organism: Morus notabilis (assembly GCF_000414095.1). Taxonomy (NCBI): domain Eukaryota; kingdom Viridiplantae; phylum Streptophyta; class Magnoliopsida; order Rosales; family Moraceae; genus Morus; species Morus notabilis. The sequence continues at coordinate 39,006 of NW_010357255.1, forward strand.
GGAGAACCAAATTCTCAGTCAATATAAATTGTTTCTTGCCTTTTTTTTTTTTCAAAAGGAAAAGTAAAGCCTCATTTGAGGTATGACATCTCGAACTTATAACGCATATTATCGTCAAGGTATATATTGGAAAGCTATATTTTATATTCAAGTGCCCCAATTGGAATATTTTCAGCATTATTTAGGTATGTCCCAATTTGTATGATGTTTGAGAATATTCTTATTTAGATTTTATTGCACATATCAAAGGATGAAAACCGGGCCACTTGAAAAGGCTAGCTAGCTAAGGCTTTTCTAGTTTTCTTAGCATTAGTGGTGGTGCCATTATGGCTCCTTACAAGGTTTGAAATGTCTGAGCCTCTGGTCAAAAGATGCAGCAGTCTTTAGAGAATCTTTCAAGGCATCCTTTGTCAGGAGAGATCTGTCATTGGCAAGGCCGCAAGGGCAATAGTCAACCAAATATCTACAATTTTCTTGGCCAACAGAAAATAAAATACGTCCGGGAATATTTGAAAAACCAAGGCAAGGAAACAGTTGTGGAATTGGTATCCGAGAGCATAAAGGAATGCCCATAAAGGAATGCTCATGAGCTCATTTAGTTGGAAGATTCGTTCTCTGATTCGAATCATGGTTCATAATTCGCTACAATATTTTCTCTCACAAAAAACACACGTAAATCAAAAATAATTCTAATCTCATAGTTCTAATCTATAAACCAAACGGACTCTTAATAGGGTCTAACTCTCTTTCTTCGGCCTCATCTAACAATCCACACCTTTACTTAGAATAATATTACTCGCTTTGGGCCTAAACCCACACGGTTGTCCTCTTAGGTTTTATACCAAAAGGCCCCAAAAGCTTCGTACCATTTGAAGATTTGAAAACATTCCCCAAGTTAACTGCAACAAACAATCTAAAAAATCAAGCCTAGAATCAGAACTCAGACATTGATCAAAATTGCCTATTTCTCTACTCCTTTGGCTCTTGGGAAATACTGCTTACATACCACCAAAATAAAATAGGCGATGCTTACATTACCAAACACAATATAACACAGCTTTATACAAAAGTCAAGTATCATACAAGAATTGATCAGATGCAATTCCCTTTCTATTGTTATAATAAAGCAACAATTCTAGAGGTGAGTGCAGTTTGGCAAATAACTACACAAGTATATCACCAAACCATCATACATTAGAAAGCCCAAGCAGATTTTTGGTCAAATGCTCTTCTTCATATTCTTATTTACAGCAGGTGGAGGATTCGATTACAGCACACAACCCCACACCCACAGGCACATTTGCAGATCAGAAACCTCTTAATTCACACTTAAAATTGTGTATTGCTCTTTTTACCTGGAAAATTATCCTGTGTATCTGCTCCTCGTAGCACTACTCTCTTCTGACGAGAAAAAAAGAATGACCTTGCCAAAATATGTAGGAAACGGTCGATGTCAGTCGTGCCAAAAAAATCACCGTTTCCCATATGCAGGGTGTAAGAATCTCATTAGAATTTGAGATATAAGTGCATCTCTTAAGACCCACATCAATGATGTCAAGCTCTCCAGCATTGCAGAAACCTTCACTTTTTCCTGCTGTAATAAACTCCGCCACTTGAATAGTTATGATGCCGATGACGTGGGCCGGCAGCCTTCCCACTGGTTCCTTCCCACACGTGACCGCGTGATAGAATTCTGCTGTTGCCACCCTGCACATGGTTCAAAGTTTGGGTCCCCAACCCATTAAGTTCCTCCTCTCTATCGTTGTATTCCAAAACCAGCCTTTTGATGTCTTGTTTCTCTTCAAGCTCAGCTGCTTCCTTCTGTTTTGTGCTCTGTATGAGAGAGCAATCCCGAGGGATGAACATCTGCTTAGTTTGTTGCTTGTTACCACGCTTCACAAGGACTTTCACCTGGATTTCCTTGTGCAATCCAGCTTCCTCATCCAACGCCTCATCACCACTTTCCCCTCCGATCCCACGGCCATGATCCTTGGAGGATCCCTCAAATACATTCATCGGTATCATCATGTTTAATGTAGGTCTTCCTCGTAAATCTTGCCTGCGCTGCTCCATGCTCTCCTGCATTTGTAATTTAAATGTCGTTAGCTATTGCCAATCTTTAGCATTCAGCATGTAAACATTATAGACAAGATCTGACAGCATCAATTATGACCAACAAATTTTCATGATTTAGCAACCAAAAACTAGCTTCTCTCAAAATGTCCATTTATGTGCATTAGAATAAGAAATGGAGAATATTCCAATGGCTTTCGAGTAGATACTGATTATAGACACAACTAATCTAAATCTTGCCTGTAAAACAGCCCTGAGCTCTTGATCAAAACTTGCTTCTTCTTGAGGGTCGACTTCCACCATCTTCTGCCTAACATGGACTTCATCATCTTCATCCGAAGCAGGTGCAACCCCATCATCATCATCATCCTCGTCACTATCACGTTCATCATCATGATTCTCTTCATCCAACTCTTCTTCATCCTGCCCCTCTGGATCAATGGTGTCACTTCCAGAATCACTGTCGCTGTCTGCAAGGTCATTGTGAACCCCGCCATATTCCTCATTACCATTAACAACACTCTGTCCATTTGCTGAAATAGGATTGGGAGAACTCCTGCTCGAAGCCTTTTCAGTGTCGGAGTGTTTCTCACTGCTTGTCTTTTCAGTTGAGATCGTGTGTTCATGCTCCTCAAGTTCCACTAGGGCTGCATTGACTTCTTCAATGGATGAATATCTTGACATATTGGGGCGTAAATCCGCAAATAAGTCCTGAGAATGAATGCTTAGTGCATGAGATCTCCCTTATATACGAAGACAATAGGTGATAAATTGAATTGCGTATTAAAAAAAATTAGAAAAAGAACCCTATAACGTAAAGAACTTAAGAAGGTTGAAGAGTTATAAATAAAAATACAAAGTAATCCAAGTTTGCAACCCACGTTAAAAACAGAACTGGAAAGGAAAATTAGAAAAGAACTCTGCATTTACTGACCTGTAAGTCAAATTCAATATCTAGTGGTAGAGCACCTTTGCTGAGTACATATCTTTGGAAGTGTACTAAAAAGCGATCAAGTTTCCTTTTAGAAGAGCCTCGGTCAAAGTAGTGTCCACAGGTTTCAAGAAGAGTAATAACCATCCTCATGCGGAAACAATCCTCTGGCGGATCCAGTAGATCTTGCTATAGCACGGGAAAATAAAATTAGATCACCATGCACGAAGATTGTAACGTATATACTAAAGATTTCCTCACCAAAAGTTAATTCAGAGAACTGTCACAGAGAGAGAGAGAGAGAGAAATCACAGACAGTTGTAAACTTCGTGAACTGTGTCAGTGTTTCATGCATAGTCACGCATGCATATCTATTGGCTTTAATTGTATCTATATTCAAATCCAGATTCCAAATGACATTAGGACATACGATGATTCAAAGCTTCAAAGATTCAAATAACAAACGCAACCTTGCATTAAGATGTCAAACAATGGTTTGAATGCGCTACATCCTGACGAAACATAGCAGATACATTATAAACTTCTACAAAACTTCAAAAAGATTACATACCTCTGGTGAGCCATGACCAAATACAAGAATCAAATGCAGCGTCTCAAAAATAACAGATGAATCTACATGCTCATAGTTGTATAACTCTCCTAAGAATCTCATATGGGCAATGCGTCTTTGCTGCATCCCATAATCATTCAATTCTAGTCCAAGCCGAATCTCTTCCAAAACCTGAAAGTACAAAAATAACTCACAAATTTGACAAAACCGTATTACCAAGAGAAAGATGCACACTTTTCTTTTTTTTCATCTCAAAATATGCACATTTCATGTCAGTAAACAGCCAAATAACGGCTCTATAAGAGATCCTCTTGCATGCAGAAAACAGCCTCATAGACAACATCCATTGCTAGCATCATGATAAAAACTCCAGAACACTCAGAAAAGAAATGACGTAAAACCAGACACAATTCCTTTTCTGCCACAATTGCTATCCTCAATATCATCAAGATTACGAGATTAAAAAAACAAAAAAAAAATGGAACATGACGTTTGACTTCATGGTTATCACTTAACAACAGAAGATGCACAATCATATAAAGAGAAAAGCATAACAGCACTATTCCGAAAGACAACAATTATATAAAGAGAATAGCATAACGACACTATTCCTAAAGATTAACCAGCAGGAAAATTGAAATGCCAACTTAACCAAAAGATTGAATGGAGAGCCATAGCAACCTCATCAACAACAGCTACTGCAAAATCATCATGATAACGACTCAAGCCAGCAGTGAGAGAGGCAATCAAGTGAATTTGACCATATTTCCCCTTGTGAACCTTCATAAAGCATTTTAAAAGATATGGCTCACAATCACTCCATGGCAATTTACGAAGTTGCCTCAGCACATGCTCAATTGTAGACTTATCAAGGTCTGAAAATAGCAATTTTCTTATATACTGCAAAAAAGGGACAAAAGGTTGATTTAGATGTTGCAACACAAAAATATTGAGCACGATAGTAAGCATTTACTCTGAAATGACTTCTACCTGATGCAGTGGAGGACGGACTTTAGCAATCCGGGCAGATCTTTCAGGTGGTTTGCACAAGTAGTAGGCATTTTCTACAAGAGTGCTGTGCCTAGGATCCAAATTTTTGACATTTTTCAAACGCATCAATATCTCCAACATGTTAGCCATCCGAACAGTAGTTTCAGGTGACCGATACAGAAAACGACCACAGGTCTCCAGAAGATTGCAAGCAACATCAATGTTGTGATGCGTGAAATCATCCAAACAAGCCTGGTCAAAAATAGTCATAAATTATTAAGTATCGACATAAAGTTTGACCTCAAAGCTTGACGAACAGCAGTAACAACTTTCTAACCCCTTTTTCAATCACATTTGAGTAAATCCAATGGACCGACAACATGGAACACTACTAAAGAAACAAGAGCAGAAAAAGCTGACAGCAATTAAATCTTTCTTATCACTGACATTACCTTCAAACAGCTAAAAACAAGGCCAGACGGTGCAATTTTGAACTTGCACAGCTCTCCAATAAACCGAATGTTCCTAATCTTTGTCTCAATGTTCATTTGATCCTGCAGCAAGATATAATCAATTGAACGTCAAAATCAAACACCCAAAACACACACGACAAACAAGCAGATTCCATTGGCACCCACCCTAAGTTCAAAGATAAACACATATCTTACATGCAAAACGGACCTTTTTATTAATTAAGAAGTTAAACTCCTCCTCCAGCATTTGAAGAAGCATAGAAGCTACATCCTTCATACAAGTTGATAGTGTAGCAACCATGCGAGAATAATATGGTAGTAGTTCCAACGAAGTCCTAGGGACATTAAACAATGCCCTCACAAGCTTCTTTCGGTTCGCTTTTGAATTCAAGTAACAAAATTCTACCTATTACAACAGAAGGTAAGATCTTCAATCTAGAGATTAAGATATCAAAGCTAAACAACAATAGAAATAAATAACAGGAAATCTCAAACTGAGGTACAATCAGCGAACTTATAGTAATAAAGATACATCAGAGATAAAGAACAAGAAAGATATAGCAGAGATATAATTACAGTCAATTGATCGATAAGGTCACGGCTCACACAACCCGGAAGCCTCTGCAACAGAGCTTCTAAATTTGTCCCCTCAAGACTTTTTAGTTTCTCCTTTTCTGTCTCTCCTTTTCTATCAGTGTCCTTTTCTTTCCCTTTCTCTTTTTCTGGGTCTTTACTCTTTTCTCTGTCTTTTTCTTCCTTCTCTTTTCCTTTCTCTATGCTTTTGCCCTCCTGCAACACACCAGAGTCCGTAGAAACCTCTCCAGTGTCTTGCGTAGCTTGTTGGCCTTGGTCTGATTCAGGTGCCGGTTCCTTGAAAGAAATAAAAGAACATTAAAAAAATGAATGTCCTCATTAGGGCTAGGAAGACAGGAGTAATTTTATGTCATAGGAATTAAATCCAGGACATACGTTCACCATAAAGCACATCTCCTGAACCAAAATACATTCATGAGGAATACAGATGAAATTGCACATCAGGAGCATGGAACATCACAATTAAAATGGATGCACCTCGAGCCAAAATTGACAACTTCAGCTTAAACATACAATTCCATGTGTATTACAAGGTAAACAGGTAGCCGAATATACGTATCACACCCAAGAACACATACAAGTGAAAGAACATGTGTTTCTATCAGAAAAGGAACGTAAGGGCATGCATTTGCGCATGTGTACTCTCAGGTCATGAAAATCTTATTCCTACCATAGATCTGGCTGAACAAATCTCATGTCATGCCAATCAATCCAAATCAAGATTTTCATGTTATGTGAGATCTAGATTCATGCACCCCTAGCCACAAGATAGCTCAGGAGATAAAGAAACACGAGTCTTGAGAATTTTCTAGTTTTATTTTCTTACAGTTGGTTGCTCTTGTGTCTTCACAGATTGCTCATTCAATTTGGATTCTGTTTCCCCCAACAGTACTGCTGGAACAAATGCTCTGGGGGAAAAAAAAAAGGTGAATAAAATAAACCAACCATTTAAGCTACATTTCAAATAAAAAATTCTCTTGTACAAATAAATCATTAAAATGTGAACCCAATAAGTAAAAGAAGCTGCATATTAACTACTATAACAGGCTGTTTACGAGGGAAAATTTCTTAAACAGACAACTCATTGATGAAAACAAACCTGAGATCTGGCAAACATTCATAGAAAGCCCTAGTATCTTCATCATCCCATAATGCTTCAACAACGGATGAATCCTTCCCAGCAGCAGTAGATGAAGTGTCTTCTCCGGAAGTAACCCTAGTTGTGTGACCATCCTCTGGCATTACTGGAGGCTGCGTATCAAGTGCTTCTGCTAACCTGTGAAGTGCATACTTCTAAGAATAAATGGGGAAAAATCAAGTAATTACTGGAAACTGGAAATTAATCAATGAAAAATCTTTATACTCCGTTTTATGAATCTAAGACACTAAAAACTTTCTAAAGAAGAGAAGCAAAGTACAAGCTAGAGCGAACTAGAGTTCCACCACAATTTAATAAAAATTAAAAAAAGAAGGAAAAATAAAGATTTTTTAGTTATACTCTCCTGACTACAGGGAAGCATGAAGAAAAGAAGATACTAGCAAACACCGAAAAGAACTGAACTCTCTCTCATAAGAAACCTATATCCTAAAATTTATCTTCAAAGGTGCAAGAATTTCTCTCTAAGCAAAGTATCCAAAAAAAGCTGCTAGGACTAAACACCTCCATAACTAGTCAGCAGCACATAGATGCTCTAACAACAATGAGAAAATAAACTACTTACGATGTAATATTGCGGTAGAAATTGTCATAAGATTTTCGCAGCTTTTCATATGATGTGGCATTTTCATCACTTAGCTCCCCCTTAGCATTGAGGATTTTTGCATTTTCATGCTCCAATTGGCGAAGTGACTAGCAAGATGCAGGAATACATTAATTTGATAGGACGTTATTTCCAAGAAAAGAAAGAAAATATACGCAACAAGAAAGGCAGATTTTAAGAATGCAAGATTACAGATATAGAGGGAGGGGGAGGTAACAAAAAAGAATAAAAGAAAGATAAGCTCTAACATCAAATAAATCCTTACTGCATGCTCAGACTGAAGAAGTTCTACTGCAGCATCATAGTATGAATACAATGCCTTCCTGAAAAGTTTCTTTTGATCTGCTGTGATATTAAGACCCTTAAAAAGCTGTAGCAAATCATCAGCGTAAAGACTATAGAATAAAGCACTTCACACAACAGAATCCATAAGAAACAACAGGGTCCAACCACAACTTAAAAGCCCATGAATTTTGGTTTCCTATCAAACTTCGTCAACAACAAAGAAATAACCAACAAATGGGGAAAAAGTACCTCTTCATAAATTTCTTGCCCAGATAGCAGAAGTCCAAGAAATATTCTTCCTTGTCGAGAAAAACTAGCAAGAAGCGTCAAATTTGTCTGAGTAGTATCCCGATCCTTCAAATGTTCGGTGCTTGTAAGATCTTTAATGATGTTTACGAAAATACCACTGTCTTCTATAACTCCAACAAAGTAAAGTTCCAAAAGAAGTTTCAACGTGCTACGCTTCTTCATGGCCTTCAGGTTCCTCTCTGTATCTGAGTCATCCCCTGACTTCCCAGGAAAGAATACTTTCAAAAGCCCTTGAATCAAGCTTGGCGAGAAGTCTTTGTATCTTTGATGAAGCAAAGAGCAGATCTTTGTAACAAGAGAAGTGTCAGATATAGAACACAATAGCAAAAAAAAAAAAAAAAAAACAAACAAAGCAAAACAAAAAATTGCACGTGTGTAAGAGGGTGCTGTGGAACAAAAGAAGGAAAAGAAGAATTCAGTTCCACAATACCTGAACTGCTGCTTGTATATCTGATGTTCTAAGCTTGGCATCACAAATGGAGGTAACAGCTTCACTGACAAATTTGCTAAGATTAACACTTCTCAACTCATCAAGCAGCCCTTCACGCTGCTCTTCATTTATCTGCTTCAGTTTTTTAATAACTGCTGTGTTGCGCTTAATACTAGAATCCAATGTCCTAAGGAAGCCTGAGTCTGAAATTAAAGAGTAGACAGAATAAGTGTCCCAACCAGTATCATGGACTATGCATCCAACAGAGTCAATGTGAATGGATGAAACATTGTAACAAGATCAAAAGAAAAACATTGTAAACAAGACCAAAAGAGAACACAAGAAATGTAATAATTCCGAAAAGAAACCAAATAAATAAATAAATAAATAAAAACAAAACAAAATTTTTTTGCAAATAATACAGAGAAATGAGAATAGTGACAACTGTCTCAATGAATCTGGAAACTCAGCAAGGAGATTTCATCCACCATTTGGATCATAATTTTAAACGATAATGGAAAGCTGACAACAATGTATGGAATGATTCTCGAATTTCAAGTAAGTTTTACCACAGTAAAAAGTCATATTTCCTCTCATTTCCTTATTTGTATGGTCAAAACTCACAACTCACAATTATGAAAGGAAAAGACATTGCCATGTTTTAACACCTCCTAAGAAGAAGTTTTCAATTACTTCTCTCAAATCATCCCATGAACCAAGGCCCTAAAGAAGACCATCTCGCAAATACAAACATCATGAAAAGAGAGTAAAGTCTCTGTCTGCATGTGAAGTCATTGATCAACATAACAATTAGAAGGACTCAGCAGTTAGTCCTCTGTCTGCGTGTCAAGTCATTATCAACATAACAATTAGAAGGAAATTTTTTTACTACCCTTTACAAGATCCCGCCAATAATGAATTTTCACAATAGAACTTTGGAACTTCATCAGTATTTACTAACCAGGTCTTTCAGCATTTAAATTGCTCTGTCGAAGAACCATTTTTGCTTCAATTGACTTTTTGATCTCCTCAAGGCGAGCAGCAGCCTCCTACCAAAAAAAAAAAAGCCTTCTTGATAATCTTCTTTTGCAATGAAGTAAATAAACCATAAATTATAGCAGATGTTATTCATTTAAAAAGACCCATCTGCTATTCATTTAAAAAGACCCAAATAAGCCTCTCTGAGAAACAAATAATCAAATAATCTATTCAGTACCTTGATCAAAATGAAATGCATCATTTAGGATACAATTAAAATTAAATTTTAAATTTTAAAATTTTTGATTCACTCATCTGCCAAGCTACAAGCTAAACCCCCACCCAAAAAAAAAAAAAAAAAAAAAAAAAAAAAAAAAACCAGAGAGAGAGAGAGAGAGAAAGAAAAACCCAGCATAATAATGATTTGAAATGTGATTAACACCAAACAAACCTCATCATCTTGCTTGCCATGATGTTGTTCAGTTCCAGCACGCCCTTCATCCTCCTGCTGATCCATCTTTCTCTTTTCGTTCACAAATAGACACCTTAATGACAAGGGATTCTTATTAAGCAAAATAAAATATAGGCCTAGTTTAACCTAAAAGCTTAAGCTTAAGCATATCTGTAATACAGTATTACAGTCATCCACTAATGAAGTTTGGTCCAACTTTATCAGATCAAAAAAGCAATTGAAAAAAAAAAAAAAAGAAACCTGCACTGCACTAGAGCTAGGGCTTAAGATTGCTAATTTCACCAGCTGGCCTACATATATCAAAACCCATTATAGATGAACAATAATTATATAAACAACCTCAAAATCACTACTTTTTCCCCAGATTCAGAACCCATTAAACAAGAAAACTTTGTCACGAGTCATGACCTAGCTTAAACTTCCAACAATCCCCAGCCAAAATTGAGCACCAATCCAGCGATAAACAGCACAAACATTGTTCGCAAACATGAAAATTAACAGGAATTTACCATAACCAAAATCCTACATACGGCAATTGCATTCGCCAAAGAGAAATCGCAGAGAAAGAGGGAACTTCCATATGCATATCCGCGTTTGCGTGGGCGTATGAGAGAGAGGGGCGAGAGAGGGGAGAGAGAGAGAGAGAGAGAGAGAGAGAGAGCTGATTTAATAGTGAGAGTTCGCCGGTGAGGGACGAGGAGAGAGAAGAGTCGCCGAGAAAGTGAGGCATACAGTGAACGACGAAAGCCCAGGCGTTTGGGTTTGAGTTTGCAAAATGCAAAGAAATGAGAAAACGACACGGATACGCGATTCGAGCAAGCGCCAAGCGATCAGTATGCGGTCGGGTCGGTCTTCGCCCGTTAGACGGCCCCCAAGTATCAGTATGGGCAAGTGCAGGCCCAATTGCTTTTTCTGGGCTTTTGTATTTAACTTGAGATAATTAGGCTTCATGCCGTAGGATCCATATAACTATTACATTTTCTTCCAAACGAAATTTCTTCTTTAATATTATAAATACAATTTTACCCTTAATTCAACCTCCTTTCACACGTTTCTCTCTCTAACTCTCCCTCCCCAACTCTCATGTCTCGTTTATTTTACCGATTTAAGTTTTTAATACCAGTTTTGCTACAGTTAAAAACTCTTAATGAAAGTCGCATTTAACTTTTTCTGCTACAGTTGAAAGCTCTCACATAAAGTCACATGTCAGCTCGAATTGAAAACTCAAATCAACGTACTTAACGAGGCCTCATATTCTCTTTCCAACTCTCCATCTCTCTCCCACTGTGTTTTAAAAAAAGCTTTTCCTCTCTCTCACTCTCAACTCACGACTGTAATTCCACACCGCCGATGCCAACGTTGTTGGCATGCTGATGAAGGCCACCATCTTACCGCCAAAGATCTCCACCAACATAAATATGACTGTTGGAAGACGCTGTTGCCATGCCAAAAGAATTAGAAAACAATTGAAAGTTATTTTTCTTTTTCTGTTTTCATTTTCTAAAACTTATCAACAATATTATATTGAATAATTAATTTTTTAGTATATAATAAATTAATTATTAATTAGTAAATAATTAATAATAAACAAATACATAGTAAATACTCAATTATTAATTAAATATTAAAATTTTAATATGGAATTTATAATTTATTAATAAAAATAAATAATAATTAGTGATTACTAATCAATTAAATATTTAATTACCAAACAATGATTATGTAATATATTAATATTGGAATAATTAATAATAGTTTATTAAATAAATTTAATAAATAAATATTAATTATATAATTATTTAATAAATAAATATTAATTACTCAATCAATAATTAATATTAAAATCTAATTATTAATTTTTTAATATAGTGATCAGTAGTGATTAGTAATTAATTATTATTTAAAGATTAATTACAAAAAAGTAATCATGTAGTATACTAATAATAGGTTGTTGTATAGTCGTAATTACTTAACTAATTATTTAATTAAATGTTAATTATATAATTAGTAAATAGTGTACTAATAAATTATTAATATACTAATTATTTTTTATTAATATAAATAGTTTATACTAATAAACTAATAATTATAAGCACATTACTAACATATTAGTTACTATTTTTAATTATTTAGTATTTCATTTATTATATATAATTAAATTACTAGTATAATTATTAATAATATTATAACAATTATAATATTATTACTAGTATATTAACTTTTATTTATTTGCTAAGTGATAACCAATTACGAATTCAAGATTATTAATTATATGTACTGAAAACAAAATTTAACAAATACAACCAAACATGATTTCACGTTTTTATTATACTCAAAACAATCTCTTAAAGAGTCAACCAAACGCAATTTTAAAAATGATTCCAACATGATTCTCAAAACATTCTCGTTCTCATTTTTATACTAAAAACAAAATTATTTTGAAAATAATACCAAACATGCCCTTAGTGTTCTTCATTTCCTTAACCAAAAAGGAGCTTAGAAAATGAAATGGAGAATCATAGAAAAGAAATAGTTGTCCTTTTTATTATATTTGGTATAATACAAGCGAGAGAAAATAAATTATTGTAGAATTACCATTTTGCCCGTTCATTTATAATATTTAGTTAGAAAATGAGATTAAATAAGTAATTACTTCTTGTTTTAGAAGATAACAATAATAAATGTTAAAAGTTAATATCAAGAAAATTATAACAATTATTTGAGAAACAAAACATCTAATAATACTTGTTCTTCGTTTTATTAGTTTTACGAAATTAAACTAAGACCTAGAAAATATGAGACTTTTTTTAGAAAAGAAAACTAATTAATTTGTTCGGTATAATTTGAGATGTAAAATGTAATCAGATAAGGATTTTTAACAAAAGAATCTTGAGGTGTGACGGTAAAATTAGTTAATCATACTAATAATAAGGGCCTGGATTTAAGGAGAGCCTTAATTAAGTAGCTGCCTTAATGACCTTACCCTCAAGGCGGCATTGTCCACTTTTCAGCTCCTTCATATAATAATAATAATAATAATAATAATAAAGCAAAAAATTGTCTCCAATAGAACAAGGTTAATAATCAAAATGGGGTATTTTGGCAAGAAGCCATCGGTGGAAGTCCTCCTCCTCAAAGTTGTGGTCGTGACTGCTCTCATTGTCATTTGCATGGCCGTGGCAGAAGCCAAAGGGCTGAAGGAAGACAAGAACTGGGAGAAGTTTGAGTCACAATCGGAGAAACATGAATACAAGGTTGCAATGCCACTTTACAGGGTTAAGACCAAGCCTCACGTTCTAATACCTGAGTCTAGGATCCCCAAGGCCAACAGCCCAGCAAAGCCTCCCTCACCGTAACTTTGAGCCACATTTATTATATACATATTACATACATACATGCATACATATGTGTGTGTGTATATATATATATATATATATATATATATATACATATATATGTCTCTGTGTGTGTATGTATATGTATATCATACACCATAACTTTGAGGCACATTTGTTATATATATATATATATATATATATATACACACACACATATATACTTGCGTATTATGTACGCATGCATATGAATTTTATATGTATGTATACGATCTCTCTTCTCTTATTTGAAGTGGAAAATGGGAAAGATATTTTTTGGTCATTTTAAGATATATAAAGTTTGAAGTTTGAGATATGTTAATGTCTGATGTGGTTTGAACGATGTTATTGATTTCTTTTTCTTTCTTTCTTTCTTTTTTTTTTTTTTTTCCTTTTTTTGGTGTTGAAGGTGTTTAATTTGGTGTAATGGATCTTTCAGAAATTTGTGTTACAACTTCAAAGACATTTTTAATGATAATGTCAATACCTATATGATATTTGGTAAGAAAATGTGAAACTAATATATATGATATTTTGTAATATTTCGTGTTTTGAAGCATAATGTTACTTTAAATACTATATCTATTATTGTCATAAATTTAAAAATAACAATGTAGTAGTTATTTAATTAAGGGGTTAACACGTAATTTAACAACTAAATGTTAAAATTTAGCATTTTTTTTTTATGTTTGGTGTTCAATTTGACACAAGAATGGTGTAATTTAGCACAATAAAATAAGATTGTATCGAATAATCGTTTATAGATTCAAATATCAAAATTTAGTATGGACGCATTAATTTACCCCTACACTAGGGATCTTCTAAAGGAACAATAGTGTAAATTCACACCGAGGTCGAACACATGCCAATGACCACCTGTCTCTGGGGTGAACATCGGGTAGGTTGGGTGGGTTTTTGAGCCCACCCAATTAAGTTTGGGTGTGTTGATTTCAAATTTAACCCATCTAATCAACTTAAAGTTTAAAATCAACCGACCCAATTAAAATTTTGGTGGGTTGAACATAATAAAAAAATAAATAAAGGTAATCATTTAACTCAAAATAAGAAATGTATAAAAATAAAGCTAACTTTCATCATAATATTAACCTTATAAAACTCTAAAATTACACATAAGTTATAAACCAATGTAAAAATAAAATATATGCAAAATAAGTTAAAAAATATAAGTTATAAACCAACAAACAAACAATAACAAAAACTTATACAACATAAAATATAATAGGTTGTCAAGCAAATAATGTAAAACATGAGAGAAAAAAATATATATTATGAGGTAAGAAAATATTTATTTATATAGATAAATAAATTGGGTAGGTTCGGGTTAATTTGGGTTAAGAAAAACTCAACTCAAACCCACCCAGCGAATAGTCAGGTTGGATGGATTGAGTTGATCTCTTGATCAAGTTGATTGGATTCAAGTTGAAATGGGTTGTGTTGGGTGGATTAATTGGTTTCGTCGGGTTGTCGAATTTTTTGTTCACCCCTACCTGTCTAGTTCTTCATATTAGTGTAATAATTCTCTTAAATGTCTTTCTTTTGTGAGGAGAAAGAAAGAACTAGACATAAATTCCCTCATGCGCATATTTTATTTCACGAAGTACTTATAGCTATAGGCTTTCAAACTTCAACCAATTTTGGACTTTCACCGTAAGATTTTTTTTTTTGAAAGGCAAGAGGAAATTTCATTCAAATCAATATAAAGATACATGATACATAAAAGGAGACAAGTAGTTTCACTAGTGCAATTTAATCACGTTCAATGAGTAAAATGTATGTTAGAAACCTGAAAACGGAAAGCACCTCGACTACTCGATATAATAAGAAATGACTTTTAACAAGACCACAAAAATCGAAAAAAACATCTTATCAATTAAGGATCAAGACCACCATCCACATACCACATAGAACCATATGATTATTTTGGATTTTTAACATAATTATCTCGAAAACTTGTTATGGTATAGCAAGTTGCACTCTAGCATTTTAATTTTGACAATTAACCCTCCGAATTTGTAAAATTGTGACAATGTGTCTCATTTTATTAAATTTATTTAAAATTTTTGGTAGATTTAAGAGATTAAAAGTTGATAAATTAAAAGATTTATATTATATTTACATTGGGATGTTCGAATTTTTCGTCAAACGTGTTTTTTAGAACTAATTTAATACAATCATTGTCAAAATGTGGTATATTACAATAATTTTATAAATTTAGGAGTAAGTCGTCAGAATTAAAAGTTCAAAAGACAAGTTACTAAAGTCATACAAATTCAAGGGGCAAATGTTTAAAATACCCATAATCCATTGGTGTTTGTTATTTCACAATTCACGTAGAATCCTCGGCCTCAATCACTGCACAAGTATGTTAATTAATAAACCTGTTGTGTGAACAAAAAAAAAATGTCGTTTTGTGCTTGCAACTTGATGCAGCGAAGGACAGAACATCTCTATCAAATTTAGCAACAGTGCATATAAATGCTTCTGGTCTAATTGTGCTTGATCTCTCAGAAGAAACTGACAAAAATGGGCTCTTCCTCATTTTCTAGAACAGCTTAAAGTGTCCAAGTTCAGAAGTTCTTATAAGATAAACTCAAGCAAATGAACTCTTGAACTTTGAATTATATCTATCTTTATAATTTTGAATAGACCTCTTTAAGCTGTCAAAAGAGCTGCCAAATTCACAATTTTCAGGCCAAAACTACAAAAAAAAAAATGCTGAAATTTCAAATTGGCATGTTTTTGTGAACATTTTATCTTTTTCTTGGAGTTTTTGTGAACAATTTAATTCGAAATCAAAGTTTCTTGGCAAAAAAGGAAAAAAAAAAAAAAAAAAAAAAAAAAAAAAAAAAAACTAGTCCAAAATGCATGATGATAACATATGCATGCCGTTGTCACATCTTTCAGCAATGAACCGAATTTCTTTTTAGGACTCTAATGACCACATAATTTATTGAACCCTTCCCTATTTCACCATCAAAGTGACTTGGGACAATCTATAATTTTTTTTGTTAAACGACCAAAGGGCATTCATACTCGTTCACAAGCTTTAATTTATATATATATATATATATATATATATATAAACACACATACTCATGTAGAGCTCAAATGAGTCCTCCTTTTGAGATAAAGTAGGTGAGCTTTCGACATGGCAAAGATTTTTAAAATTACGGATGTGGTGCACATCTTGAAGACTTTGACTTTGCTAATCAAAATGAAGAAAACCTTATCTTTAGTTATCTTCTAGAAAGACTAGTGTTTTTATCATTCTTCTTTAAAAGGTCTTTGGCTTTTGGCGATTGACCATTACTACGACTCTCAAACCAAATTAAAGGCCACAAATAGACATCTTCCCGACTAAGAAACGAAGGAATTTATGAAACATTAAATTACCCCAATAGTGCATATTCAATAACTATAGTTTTCATCTACTTGTTTTAATAATAGAAATGCATACGTGGATAATATGAGAAGTATGTGATTCAAGTTGGCATCAAGAGGGTTAAATCACTTTTTTTTTTTTTTTTTTTTTTTATATGAAGAGGGTTGATTTCTTGATTGTTATGGATTGTGTTGATTAGAAGAATATTACACAACTTTGACGATAATAATTAAGGAAGGGTTACCTTATCTTCTAGAGAAACTAGTGTTTTATAAACGTCCACAAGAGTCATATGCTCATCATAGACATAAAACATAAATAAGTCATTACAATGATGTAGACTTTACATGTCTGCATTGTAGGAAAATATTTGTTGTATGGTCACTTTTTTTTTTTTTTTTTTTTTTTTTTTTTGTGGATTGTGTTGAATAGACGAATATTACTTGACTTGGGAAATAATAATTATGGAATCTTACCCTATCTTCTAGAGAGACTAGTGTTTTATAAATGCCCATTATATACATAATTAATAATAAGTCATTATTACTATGATTTAGACCTTAAAAATGCATGTACGGGTATTATAATTGCATATATTGAGGTACATGAATAGTATGTGATTCAAGTTACTTTCTAGATGTACAGATGAGAAAAATATGGTAACTTTTTTTTTTTTTTTTTTTTTTTTTTTTTTTTTTTTTGTGCTTTTGTGGGTTGATCATTGAATTTGAATAGATTCATTCCTTTTCTTTTTTTTCTTCCTCAAAACACTTTTTTGACTGAAAATTTGTTGGTTGCTAACTTTCTTGCCGCTGCCACCAGTGAGACCCCTCTAAAGGCACAAAAGCTGACAATTACTATCTTATACATCATACAATCAACACGAACTTCCTATAATAAGACTTTTTCCCTCAACACTCAAAACGCACATCATAATTTTCTTTTCTTTTTCTTTTTTTTTTTAATTCTAAAATCCTGTTCACACTATCTATCTGAAACCCTTTGACTAAAAGCTCCAAATTTGACTTCAACAAAAAAAAAAAAATAAAAAAATAAAAAAACTCTATAAATCACATCACAATCCACCTAAATTTTCTTGCTATTTCCCTCACTCCAAAATTTTCTTCTTCATCTGTTTCTTCCTCTGCTTCTAAAACAGAGCCTTTATAGAGCTTAGACAATGGCAAAAAATGGAGACAACAAAACTGAAAAGAAGCCAGAGGTCAGGACTCCTCCACAGAGAGGCCAAATTAAAGTCAAAATATTCAAAGAAGCTGCCAAGAAAGTTCAGAATGTGGCAAAAGTAGCTTCTGGTATTGGGAAGAGCAAGGTAGAAAACAATGAAAGCTCAGAAGATTGAAGGAAGAAAGCCATATATAGAGTCTGAAAATCCTGTTTTCTTCATTTCTTGTACATAATTCCTTTCATTTTTATTTCATTTAAGCTAGTATTACATATAAGAGATTTGAAAGTTGGGAGAGTGGGACATGTCATTGTGGGGTATACCAAATTTTTCTCCTTTCAGAGATCTTTTGAGAAAGGGAATTTTTTGTATTCATACATCCACAATTCACAAGTTGTTAGGCCTTTGGGCTATGGATGATACTGGGTTCTTTCAGATGTTTTTCTCTGTGATATATTAATGTAACAACTTTTTTTTTTGTGCCATTAATTTTCTGTTTCCACAAGTTTCAGAATATGGGGTTTGTGTTTTTAGGCTTCCCCATCACTTTCTGTTCATTTTCGTATGTTGTTGGTGATACTATAACGAAATTGCAATTTTCTAGTGGTTACAAAACAAATGTGTGCTTAAGGATTGTTGTTATTATTTATTTTACTATCCGGATTGTTATTGTGTCCTTCTAAATCCAAGTCTCATCTTAATCCTTCCTATTCGTTTAATTTAGTGGTCATTGTTATGATTCTAAATCCTTAATTTTCTTGTATTTGTCCATTGTGTTGCTTTGTGATTGATTCAGGTTGGTCATTTTTTTTTTTTTTTTTTTTTTTTTTTTTTTTTTCGAAGATTGAGGCTAAAGTCTCACTCAAGAATGTCATTATCTTTGTAAAAAGAATGGAAGTAATTTTACCCACAAGTGGAGATTGAGAATTAAGAGTTAAATTTAAAGAATTTATCTGTTTTCCACTAGGACTCTTTAATAGTGCTATTCCCCGGCATTGGTGCGGGAATAGGAAAACTTGTAAATTTGAACATTAGAATTGTAAATAGAACGACAGACTTACGATTTTTAAAGGTTTCAACATTGGTGTCGAAAATTATGTTTGAGAAACGACATACTCACAAACTTTATATATGAAAATTGCGAAATAAAACGATATTTTTGTGAACCGACATTATAGGCAGCGTAAATTAGGCTCCTAAGACCATGAAGGATCCTCCCACTAATAGCATTGTCAAA
The DNA here is from genome assembly GCF_000414095.1 of Morus notabilis. Classification (NCBI taxonomy): domain Eukaryota; kingdom Viridiplantae; phylum Streptophyta; class Magnoliopsida; order Rosales; family Moraceae; genus Morus; species Morus notabilis. The sequence goes on from NW_010357255.1 coordinate 58,069, forward strand.
ACTAACGGCTAGAGAGAAGCAGACCTTTTTTTTTTCTTTTTCTTTTTTTTTTGAATTACAGACAAGCAGGTTTTTTTTTTCCTTTTTTTTTTTTAGAATTAGAGACAAGCAGACTTACTCAAAGGAACTGTTGTCATTTTTTTTGGGATAAAAAAAGGATTTGCTGTCATATTCTAGTTATATGCCCTTCCCTAATCCTAAAAAGAAATAAGAATAACAACAATATTACAAACACCACTAATAGACCTTTCTCACATGCATATTGGTACCATTTCTTTTCTTTCTTTTTCTATTATTAAAATAAAAAAAAATACTTTTTCAGTTCTTTGTTTTGCTTGCCATAATGAATTTTATGTGGATTCTCTTTGTCTGGATGGATAAGGAGAAAGTAAACAAACAAAAGCAAAGACCTTTCTTGTCTGCGTACCCAAGAAGAAAAAAGAAAGAACTATTTCTTGGAGAAATGCTGAAACAGGCCGGTTCTTTGAAGGAAAACTCATACTAGAGATATTATAGTTGGTCTTTTCCTTTTTTTGGATATTTTTCCACTTGTAGTCTTGTACCATGTGACAATTGAAGCTTGAAAAAAAAAAGCGCATGTGGGTCAAAGGAAAGAAGCAAATTTCCAAGCAAAATTCTTTCATTTGTGTAATACCAAAAAAAAAAAAAAATAAAAGCTGATTCTGAGAAGGATTTCATACTAAATCTTATCTTTTTTTTTTTTCTTTTAGTATATATTTTTAATTTAAGGACCTTTCTCAGTACACTAACATACTGATAAATCAGGACTTATGTCCGTCAGATTTATATAAAATTATGTAAAAATCAAAACTTATGCAAATTTAACATTTAAAAAAATCTAACCTACTAATATGTCAGGTGTATTAGAAAATCTTCTTTCTTTAGTTATTATTATTTTTCTTTTTTGTGCATTTTCCAATTGTTTCGTCTATGACCAAGTGTTGTGGCCAATACTCATTTATGGCCTTTACTAACTATAATCTCTCCCTGAAAAAAAAAAAAAAACTATTTATCAATTTCTCAAATTATGCTTAAATCATCGGTGGGATTTAAAGAAAAAACCTTCGTATAAAACACAATTCTAAATAATTATTTCACCTCAAAATCATATCAAAATATTTAAATTTGATTTAATAAGATCAAAGTTCGTAATATAAAATATGTCATACTGAAAAGAGTTTTTTTTTTCTTCGAGAGTTTCTCTAATATGACTAAAAAAATAAATTACTAGTAGTTTCATACTTTCAACTATCAGATTTATATTAAAAGTTGTCTGTTGATGGTGGATTTTCGTTCAACAAAAAAAAGCCGGTTTACCTCTGGGTTTCCCGTCGGATTACCGGTTTAAGTATAGGTTATGTGTAGGAATTTGATATGCTTGTGGTATTTTTTGTGTAGTAAGCAATATAAGAAAAAATACTTAAAGAAGGAGAATGCACAAGATTTATAGTGGTTCACTCTTATAAAATGAAGAGCTACATCCACTATGGTTTGTTATTCCTTCTTGAGAATGTTACAATTTACAATATGCTCTTTCGTTCTTGCTTTTTTAGAAAAGATCAACCTCTTTTCCGTATGAGTTTTCTCTCCTTTTATAGCTGAGCTTCCTTCGTTGGAGGGGTTTTCTCCTGTAGGCTGAACAAGCAATCAAGTGGTATGCCTTTCTAGGCCTAGCCCGTAGCCTACTAATCACTTTTTGTGACTGTTCATTCAGCCAATTAGTCTCCCATTACGGTTCTGTGCACAGCTGTAACCCTTTTATGTCCCCCGTAGGGGCGGTTTAAGGGTTTGCATTTAATGCCTGTACTATGGACATCCTTTACGCAGCTTGCCACGTCATGCTTTCCCTCAAGGAGCATTCCCCTCGTCGCCAGTATTGTTTAGCCCAATCATTCTTCTTGGCGGCGGACTTCTATGTTGTAAGGTCGACGGTACGACCTGTCGACGTCAGGCAAAATCGACGCCTTAGGCTTCTTACTCAGACCCTAAACGACGAAGGGAAGGGGGTCTCAGACGTCGAGGGTTCTGCTTTGCGAGGAGAGGTTAAGGCCACGTGTCATGTTGAATGCGAGTATGGCTTTTGGGTTCTGATGAACCTTGGTTGTCACAAGCATTTGTCGTCACCATTTTCATATGAATGGTCGGCGTTATGTTGAGGTGTTTCAGCACTTGTTGTCTAGAATGGTCGTCGCTTAGAATAACCGCCATTTTTCCCTTCCTCTCGACTTAGGATTTTGACGTAGCTCCTTGTCTTTTTTTTTATTACCAGACTAATGGCCTCAGAAAACACCCGTTGAGAGGAACTGTCTGTTGTACGACCAGACTCCCCGTCTGTGGCGGAGATCTCATGGTCATCTTCCTCGTCAGACTGTGACTCACTGTTGCGGGAAGTTGAGGGACATATGACCGGCCCAGGCGACGACGGTAGCGATACTTATGATAGCGTCTGCCGAATGATCGACGAAGACGTCGATAGGAGGCCTTTTACAGGTGGCAGCGTGTGTGGGGTCGCCACTTCTCTGGTGGATGCCCCGCTGGCTGCTACAAGTGGAGACCTGGATCGGCCTTCCTTCACAGTTGACACCGTGGCGTCGAGGGTCCGGAATAAGGACATCATCTAGGCGGTGAAGGAAGGATGCATCGTCGGGAGGTGGTTTGAATACCTCCTCCCAGACATGCATTTTAGGACTAGTATGCCCCCGACCGGATTCCTCCCTGTCTATACCAAGGCCGTTACTGCAGGGATGACTTTTCCGGTTCATCCCTTCGTAAAAGATTATTGCCACTTTTACGGCATTTCCCTTGCCCAACTGGCGCCAAATTTCTGGTACTGCTTTGCTGGCGCCTGGATCCTGTGGAACCAGCAGTTTGACATGGATCTTCCTCTAGATGAGTTTAGATTCATGTACAGACTGTGCCATGTTGCCAAGTGCGAGGGGTGGTATTTTCTGAGCGGGCACGGGAGATCTCAGCCCATATTTGGCAAGCTAATTTTGGGCATTCTCTCGTCGTCACATGGATGGAAACCCATGTTTTTTATGATATGCGGCCCCTTTAATTTTCATCCCGACGACCGCTTGTCCCACCGAAGGAAGGTGCAGGCGTCGTTTGGGAACATGGGTGAGACTTCAATTCCCTTACTTTCACCTTACTTTGCTTTCTCCTTTCTTACGTTGACAGTCTTTTTATCCTTCAGTCAGTCAGGACCGGCTGAAGTTCTCTGGGAACAGTTTGGCGAGGATTGAGAAGGCCTTCTCGTTCCTGTCTGAGGTTCGTCATATTAACACCCTCCTGACCCAGGCCA
>NW_010357256.1:0-208 GCF_000414095.1 Morus notabilis
GGCGCTGTTACACACCAAAAGTTTTGAGCGTTCCTTTGGCCAATGTAGTGTGCGAAGAGAACTTCGATCTAATGTCTAATAGGGCCCGTTACGACACAAAAATTTGTCGCGGTTTTTGTGGCGGTTGTAGAGGGCGAAGATAGCTTTGATCTGACGGATTATGGGCCTCTTTACGACACCAAAAGTTTTCACTGTTCCCGTACCATTC
>NW_010357256.1:605-2550 GCF_000414095.1 Morus notabilis
ATCTAACGCCCGTTGAGCCCCGTTAGGACACCAAAAGTTTTTGCCGAAAACGTGGCAGTTGTAGATCACGAAGAGAGGTTCGATCTAACGGCTGATGGGCCCCGTTATGACACCAAAATTTGTCGCCCTTCCCGGGGCGGTTGTAGAGCGCGAAGAGAGCTTCGAGCTAACGGCTGATGGGCCTCGCTTTAACACCAAACGTTGTCGCCATTCCAGTGTCGGTGGTAGGGCGCGAAGAAGGCTTCGATATAACGTCTAAAGGGCCGGCGCTGTTACGACTCCAAAGGTTGTCCCCGTTCCCGTGGCAGTTGTAGAGCTCGAAGAGAGCTTCGATATGACGGATGATGGGCCCCGTTACGACACCAAAAGATGTCGCCGTTCCCGTGGCGATTGTAGAGCGCGAACAGAGATTAGATCTATCGGCTGATGGGCGCTGTTACACACCAAAAGTTTTGAGCGTTCCTTTGGCCAATGTAGAGTGCGAAGAGAACTTCGATCTAATGTCTAATAGGGCCCGTTACGGCACAAAAATTTGTCGCGGTTTTCGTGGCGGTTGTAGAGGGCGAAGAGAGCTTTGATCTGACGGATTATGGGCCTCTTTACGACACCAAAAGTTTTTACTGTTCCCGTACCATTCGTAGATCGTGATGAGAGCTTCGATCCAATGGCTGATGGGCCCTGTTACGACACCAAAAGATGTCGCCGTTCCTGTAGCAATTGTAGAGCGCGAACAGAGATTAGATCTATCGGCTGATGGGCGCTGTTACACACCAAAAGGTTTCAGCGTTCCTTTGGCCAATGTAGAGTGCGAAGAGAGCTTCGATCTAACGGCTAATGGGGCCCGTTACGACACAAAAATTTGTCGTGGTTTTCGTGGCGGTTGTAGAGCGCGAACAGAGATTAGATCTATCGGCTGATGGGCGCTGTTACACACCAAAAGGTTTCAGCGTTCCTTTGGCCAATGTAGAGTGCGAAGAGAGCTTCGATCTAACGGCTAATGGGGCCCGTTACGACACAAAAATTTGTCGTGGTTTTCGTGGCGGTTGTAGAGCGCGAACAGAGATTAGATCTATCGGCTGATGGGCGCTGTTACACACCAAAAGGTTTCAGCGTTCCTTTGGCCAATGTAGAGTGCGAAGAGAGCTTCGATCTAACGGCTAATGGGGCCCGTTACGACACAAAAATTTGTCGTGGTTTTCGTGGCGGTTGTAGAGCGCGAACAGAGATTAGATCTATCGGCTGATGGGCGCTGTTACACACCAAAAGTTTTCAGCGTTCCTTTGGCCAATGTAGAGTGCGAAGAGAACTTCGATCTAATGTCTAATAGGGCCCGTTACGACACAAAAATTTGTCGTGGTTTTCGTGGCGGTTGTAGAGGGCGAAGAGAGCTTTGAACTGACGAATTATGGGCCTCTTTACGACACCAAAAGTTTTCACTGTTCCCGTACCATTCGTAGATCGCGATGAGAGCTTCGATCCAATGGCTGATGGGCCCTGTTACGACACCAAAAGTTTCGCCGTTCCCATGGCAGTTGTAGATCGTGAAGAGAGCTTCGATCAAACCGCTGATGGGCCCCATTTCAACACCAAAAGTTGTCGCCCTTCCCGTGGCGGTTGTAGGGCGCAAAGAGAGCTTCAATCTAACGCCCGTTGAGCCCCGTTAGGACACCAAAAGTTTTTGCCGAAAACGTGGCAGCTGTAGATCACGAAGAGAGGTTCGATCTAACGGCTGATGGGCCCCGTTACGACACAAAAAGTTGTTGCCGTTCCCGTGGCGGATGTAGAGTTCGAAGAGAGCCTCGCTCTGACGGATTATGGGCCCCGTTACGACACCAAAACTTTTCACCGTTCCCGTGGCAGTCGTAGATTTCGAAGAGAGCATCGATCTAACGGCTAATCGGCCCCATTACGACACCAAAAGTTGTCGTCGTTCCCGTGCCATTCG
>NW_010357257.1:0-208 GCF_000414095.1 Morus notabilis
CACATATCCGGAAAGTTAACTATGTTTACCATTATCCCTCTTATGTAGATACACGGGAACATGGTTCGTCCACGTAGAGAACGATTGGTCCAAGAACTAGGAGGGGATTTAGCTGCCACCATAGCTAATTTACGAGCCAGACTTGAGGCTCAAGAGCATGAAAATAGAAATTTACGGGCACAGTTAGAGCAAAGAGACCAAGAACAGG
>NW_010357257.1:472-1136 GCF_000414095.1 Morus notabilis
CTGGTGGGAGACAGTGGTAATAAGAAGGAATGTAGCAATGATGACTTGGAATGAATTCTTAGGGGAATTCAATGCTAAGTACTATGATACTGTAGGTCTCCGAGCTCAACAAAATGAATTCAATAATTTGAAGCAAGGTGATATGACTGTTATGGAGGCTAGTCGTAAGTCCGATCGATTGGCAAGGCTATGCCCTCAGCTAGTGCCAACAGAAATGGAAAGTGTGCGACGAATGTTAGTGATGTTTCACCCCGAAATAGCTACAATAGTAGACAGTGGGGAAAGACCACCCACAACAGTGGCAGATTGTGTTGGTAGAGCAGTCCAAGCAGAATATCACCTAGCCCAAGCTAAAGAAGAGAGAACCAAATTCTGGGATGCCAAGAAAAAGGAACAAGCCCAAGCAAAACAAACCCAAAAGGGGAATCAAAAGAATAATCAAGCTGGTCAAAGTAACCAAGCTAACAGAACTGGCCAAGGAAATCGACCTCTGCAGAGTCGTCCACAAAATAATCAGAACCCGAATAAGAGGAAGAGAAATTTTGATAGAAATTGAAACTTTAATTCCCAAAATCCGCAACAGAGGCAAGATCGCAACACAAATATAGTTGAGTACTCTAAGTGCGGAAAGAAACATTCGGGTGTATGCCGTTATGGAACAAAC
>NW_010357258.1:0-1381 GCF_000414095.1 Morus notabilis
TGCTGCGCCTTCCCCATTCTCGAAGCAAGACTGCTGCAGAACTAGCTGACCAGGTGGTGCGCATTCATCAAGAGGTCAAGGCACAGCTGAACCACTCCAACAGCAAATACAAGGAGGCTGCTGACAAACATCGAAGGGAGAAACTATTCTCTGAGGGGGATCTGGTGATGGTTCATCTTCGCAAGTCTCGAATGCCAGTCGGGACATACCACAAGCTGCAGTTTAAGAAATTTGGGCCATACAAAGTCCTCAAAAAGATCAACGACAATGCCTACGTAATTGACTTGCCGCCAGACTTGCAGGTTTCGAGCACCTTCAATGTTGCGGATTTGTTTGACTACCACCCACCAGACGTGGCAGACACCACCGTCCTTGAGAATTCAGAGTCGAATTCTTTCGCGGAGGGAAGCACTGATGCAGGAGCTCTTATTGCCGTTTAAGTTCTTGTCTGTCATTTAAGCTTTGTCATTTATGTATTTCCTTTTTTTTCTTCCTGTCGTTTAAGTTTTAGCATGTCGTTGGCTTAATGTAATACACCAGCTATATATAGCTGAGTTGTCGAATGTTGAGGGTAATGAAATTAACCTAATTTGTTCAGCCCAATCGCTGTCTTGTTTAGCACACTACTCTCTGGTTTTTAGGGACTAAGCTTGCACGGCTGACCCCATCTGGTTTAAGCCAGAGAAACACCCGCTGCCTACACCATGAATTTCGCTAATTTGTCATTACTATTTTGTCAACCTGATACTCTCTGTTGGAAAATAAAATGATCATTTTTTTTTCTTTTTTAGCGACTGTAACACTCGTAATGTACCTTTCACTAGGAAGCCATCAAATTTGGTATTTTCGGCAGCAATCTTCTTGTGCAAAACCTTCTAGAAAAAGAAACATCACCGGCTACCGGGGAGGACTAAAATTGCTGATGCAAAGATTTACCCCCAAAACATTGAATGGTATTTTTTGTTAAGTATTTTTATTAGTTGACAATTTATTGGTAATCTTGTAAAAATTCAAAAAACAGGTTTAAGAAGATTTCGTATTGCAAAAGAAGAATCAAAATTAGATTTGAAGTTAAAGATTGCATATAAGACATTGGTTGAGATTTGTAGAGATAAGGGTAAGGCTTTGGTCAAAGGAAGATAAGACATGAGTGATTTGAATTTGAACGGATTGTGTGTAGATCTCTTGGAGATATGGAATGTGTTTCAATTTCAAATGAGAAGATTAAAAGTGGCACCTCACGTAAAAAAGATAAAGCATATTATGGATGCTACATTATAAGTTCGGTTGAGTTTGATTTTATATTTGAATTTTAAAGTGAGCTTTATTTGTTAAAGTGGATTTGGAGATAAATGGGAGATATGGTACTTGGAGATAAAAG
>NW_010357259.1:0-249 GCF_000414095.1 Morus notabilis
AACCGTTAGATCGAAGTACACTTCATGATCTACATCGGCCACGGGAACGTCGACAAGTTTTGTTGTCGTAACGGGGCCCGTCAGCCGTTATATCGATGCTCTCTTCATAATCTACGACTCACACGGGAATGGCGACAACTTTTGGTGTCCTAACGGGGCCCAAAATCCGTCAGATCGAAGCTCTCTTCGCGCCCTACAACCGCCCCGGGAAGGGTGACAAATTTTGGTGTCGTAACGGGCCCATCAGCC
>NW_010357259.1:331-504 GCF_000414095.1 Morus notabilis
GCTCTCTTTGCGCGCTACAACCGCACGGGGAAGGGCGACGAATTTTGGTGTCGTAACGGGGCCAATCAGCCGTTAGATCGAAGCTCTCTTTGCGATCTCTAACTGCCACGTTTACGGCGACAATTTTTGGTTTCGTAACGGGGCCCATCATCCGTTAGATCGATCTCTCTGCG
>NW_010357260.1:0-274 GCF_000414095.1 Morus notabilis
CCCATCAGCCATTAGATCGAAGCTCTCTTCGCACTCTACAACCGCCCTGAGAAGGGTGACAAATGTTGGTGTCGTAACGGTGCCCATCAACCATTAGATTAAAGAAGCTCTCTTCACGATCTACGAATGGCACGGGAAGGGCGACAAATGTTGGTATCGTAACAGGGCCCATCAGCCGTTAGATAGAAGCTCTCTTCGTAATCAATGACTGCCACGAGTACGGCAAAAAGTTTTGGTGTCGTAACGGGGCCCATACTCCGTCAGATTGAGGCTC
>NW_010357261.1:0-187 GCF_000414095.1 Morus notabilis
TTTTAGATAACTTGTAATAATAATATTTCTGGAGTCAACATACAGATTTCATTTTTTCGGTTATTTAATATTGTGAATCAAAACTTGGATTGGTGAACGAAACATTAGGGATTCTCGACACCTTACCGTTTTTATTATTGAATTTTCTTCATACAAATTCTCTCATTTCTATTTTATTTGCAACAAA
>NW_010357261.1:585-787 GCF_000414095.1 Morus notabilis
GCGCAAACAGAGATTAGATCTATCGGTTGATGGGCGCCGTTACACAACAAAGGTTTTGAGCGATCCTTTGGCCATTATAGATTGCGAAGAGAGCTTCGATCTAATGGCAAATAGGGCCCATTATGACACAAAAAATTTTCACGGTTTCGTGGGGGTAGTAGAGGGCGAAGAGAGCTTTGAGCTGATGGATTGTGGGCTTCGT
>NW_010357262.1:0-2589 GCF_000414095.1 Morus notabilis
TTTCATAATCAGAAACCAATAAAACAAAACGGCACACAGTAAAAAAAAATAAAAAAAATAAAAAAAAAAACTTCCTACGTCAACAACAAGCCTCAATACCATCACCAAATTAAGGAACCAACTTACCACTAATCTTCATGAAAAGTAATTAGCAATAACCAGAAAATAAATCAAAAACAACCAAAACCGGCCCTAAAACATAAACCCTACTAGACCCCGGTAGCAATGACACAACATATTAAGCATTTTGATCCGCTAATTAATCCAACAGAGTGGGCAGTTTGACTAGATCATCACCGGCCACAGGCGTGGGGTCAGCAAGCGGAGCGGGAGAAGGGCCAAGCGGCGGTGGCGGCGCGTGAGTCTCAAGGGCGTCACAGAAGCCGCGGAGAAAATCGCCTTCCTGTACGGTAAACCCTAGAGAAGTGAGCATGGCGGGCCAGCAGCTACGAGTGATGAAGACAATGGCGCGGCAGCAATCACCGCCAATGCTGGCCTGGCCATCGAGGAAGAAGAGCACGATCTCGTTCGAGCACGACTTTAGCTCCAGCAGCGCCGTCCAGCACTCCACCAGCCCTCCGCTCGTCTCGAGCCTCGACCTAAGGCTGATACTTTCGATACTGTTAATGTCGTTTTTTTCCATTGCAGGGAAATACACTACTCTTGAGGCTGTTGCAACGTTGTTGTTGTCGTTTAGAATACTAAGCCATGAGAGAAAAACAAGGAAGAAAAATGTAGCTGTGCTTTTGAGAGTATTAATTTATAAGAAATTAACTATACCGTGAGTCCAAAGAGGATAAAGACAACTGATTATACATGGTTGTATATTATACGTAAATGCAGAATGTTATACGTAGATGAGGAATATATGTCTTTGTTTTCTGTGAAGAGAGAGATATTTATAAGGAAGTGAAGATGAGGGAATTAAGAGGCAGAGGAAAAAAAAAAAAGAAAGACCGGTTAATTAATTAGTGCACTTAATTATGATTTAATTAACTGAAAATGCGAAGGGTTTTGGGGAAGGTGATGGGGCTATAGCTTGTAATTAAGAAACACAAACGTTACTGATGAAACGTAAATCGCTTTCTTTCTTTCTTTCTTTCTTTTTTCTTTCACTTATAGCGCTGACTGTGTATAATAATACCGGTTGATGATGATTAAGCATTTTTTTAAGTAGAGCATTGACTGATTAATCATAATCAACCAAAGTTGCAATTCATAATTTATCTTTATTATCTGCTAATATTTTCTTTTCTTCTCGGTAATAGAGTTTGATTCTTTCTTTCAAGTTAGGAGTCCAAAAAAATTATGCATTTAATATAGTTGTAAATTTATCTGGGGTTTTAAATTTTAATTATTGGTACACTTTAATGCAATTAAAATTTTAAAAAATATATTCATGTAGATATTATAAATAGAAAATTTTAGGGGGAAAAAAGATTTGCTGGGACAAGGTTATAAGAAGCCCTCAGGTCGAGGGCAGCTGATCTTGGTCCTTAGCTGGCTCCTATGCCATGTGATTTAAGTAATTGAAATATTAGCAGCAAAAAAAATAATAAGTAATTGAAATATTGCATGCATGCATTATAATTGCTAGTACTTACAAAAACAAAAACAAAAAAAAAAGAAACAAAAAAAAGACCATTATTGATCTTGAAATAAGAATAAGTGTAAAGATATAATAGAATGTAGGAAGATTTTATGAAAGGAAATAAAAAATTATCTATAATTAGTACTGGCTGATTACTACTTCTAACTTTTGAGTTTCTACAATATTAAGTAATCACTAATCACATTAATTATCTAATATGATGAAGGACATCGATCCGATTCCATATGGCAGATGGAATTCATTTGATTTGTGGAGTTACATATATAGTTATAAGCACATGTCCAAATTAAACCGTAATGAGTACAGTTAAATCCAACGTTACATATATATTGCTATAGCATTTAGATGCGACTTTTTAATCCAAAGCGGTTACTACATTAATTATTAGCCTCTCTAAAGCCATTAGTGATCCTTCAAATTTTCTTAGTGATGCCTTAATTTTACTATTTTTAATTAATTCGCTTGGAGATTCATACCTAATTGTGATCATTACAAAAAAGAAAAAAGGGGGGCAAAAGATATTAAAAAAATAATAATTAAGCGGCTTATATTGGAGGTTCTGCTAGGAGCAATTATTTATAATTTTGCTTGAGATGAAGCTATTTTTTTCTGATGTGAGTTGTCTACTTGCACCAGTTCAAATAAATATATATATATATATATATATGTGTGTGGGAAAAAAAAAAAAAACTTAAGAGTTTGTTCATGTGCAGTGATTATTATTGGAATCAGAGCAAAAATAGAAAAATTGTAAATTTCTTGTGGTGCATACTCATGTCTTTTTCTTCCCTCCTCGTTTGTTTAAGCGGTTAAACCATTTTCAAATTGTTTAATACAAGCAATTTCAGTAGCATTAAAAGGAAAATATATATATATATATATAAATAAAAACTGAGATTCGAGAACCTTACATAATGATTTTTCAGCTAGAAATTAACTATACCGTGAGTCCAAAGAGGATAAAGACAACTGATTAT